>NC_137230.1:24382473-24389973 GCF_949987685.1 Ammodytes marinus | reverse complement strand
GCAGAAAGCTAGGGTCCTTTTAAATGAAGTCATTACGTGCAGGCGTTATTAATGTTGATCCTCAACAAAAACATCAAAAGAAAAGAAAGGGTAGAGAAAAGCAGAGTGAGCGAGGAGAGACCGGTAGTGAAAAAGGTGTTAGAGTGTGTGTGTGTGTGTGTGTGTGTGTGTGTGTGTGTGTGTGTGTGTGTGTGTGTGTGTGTGTGTGTGTGTGTGTGTGTGTGTGTGTGTGTGTGTGTGTGTGTGTGTGTGTGTGGGTGGAGAGGAGGTTTGCAGAAAAGATAATAAACACACCATCAAGCCTGAGATGTGAGCAGCCTTTTCATTTAGCACCATTATCTGCTAACAGCTAAATGAGCAAAATGTATAGCAAGTTGCAGGAACCAGGGAACTAAAATAAACCCGACTGATAAGATGAGACACTCACTATTTAAAAAAAAATGTACTGCTAGAAATGAATATGAATGAATAGGACATACTTTATTATAGTTGAGGGTTTTCTGTGACCTCAGTTTAGGCATTTTCAAATGATAAGTTTGATATTAGGTCTTCAACTAACAATCATAAACATATCGATCAATCTGCCATGTACCTTTGGTTCTGGACTGTTTGGCCAGTGAAGCAGGAGCTATAGAATTTTGATATTGAAATATTCTGTCGATGTGATGAGCCATAAAACATGGTCTCTGATTTACCACCTATTTGTTTTAGCAACACAAGTGTGCCAGGGGCAGTATGAGAGTATTCAGGTTCTTTTAACTTGTTGTCATGAATAAGTTATTTCTGCCATCACACCACTTATGTGAATTCTGTCGTTTATCTCCTGCAAGTAAAGTTTCAGTTGAACAGACCTTTTTCTTCCCATTGAAATGGACTGACGGGGGGCTTAGGGGCACTTTACACGGCCACGCAAAACGGTGCATACGCAGAAAAATTTCTGCGGTTGCACTATATCATTTACAGGAAAACAGCAAACGCAAACGCAAACGCAGGCATGAACCGCAGATTTTTGAGATCACCTCCGAGGGAGGATTTTTTGGAAAACTTAACGGTTTTGGTTTCCTGTAAACACCGAATCCATTTCCCCTGATAACGCTGACGTCACGGCTCCACCCTCACACATGCGCATTGCGTTTGGATATAAATAGGCATGCGCCGTCTTTGTAGGTCCACGTGTGCCAGTTGGAAAACAACAACAACAATGGCGGATCACCGAGCTGTATTAATTGTGCTCATGGACGTTGTGCTGTTGCTGATGCATTTGTTATCGTGCCACCAATCGCTCCAACAAGCAAATAGGGAAAGAGTTGTGCTCTGCCTGTTTTTCTAGCTAAATAAACGTGTGTCACTTCTATATGCCAGGGACACGGCTCTACATTAAAAAAACACTATCAGCGTGCAGCGGTTAAGTTAGGCTACTGTTCAACAAAAGGAGCATTAAGGCTACGGCTTCACAGTAAAAGCATTTCACTGGCTAAACATTCATAGCATTTCGCTGGACACACGTGAGTTGACTTTTATTTTGAAGTACGCCTAACAGGAAAATATCCGCTCACGAAGCCCCTTCACTATCAGCAAGTCTGCTGTTTTTCCGAGTTCAATGCGGTGAAATAAGAGGACAGAAAGCTTGTCTTTTACAATATTTGTAACCCCAAGCTTACACCAACCGCTTTATGAACGTTAGTGGCATTAATTTTCGGTTACAGTAAGGTTTTATGCATCAAATTGTACCGGAAGAGCTATCTACTAGGCTGTGTCACCGCTGACTATTGGCTTGGCATGGCTGCTACTTCAGCGATTTCGGCCCGTTTCCTCTGAAAACTTTGTGTACGGGTGAAGATGTCAGATAAATTGTGTCTGAACGGGGTTTTTTTTTTTAAACCAAAAACGGGAAAACTCACGTTTTCACCGTGTAAAGTGCCCCTAAGGGGCTCAAGCAGTGCTTGTCGCTCCCTGGCTATTCCATTGTTCTGTCACTGTCAGTTTGTTTGGCCATTTGACATGCACGTCATTTGCATTATGCATATCTGGAGTGCTGCGCTCGGTCTCCCTCCCTCTGTCTCTCCTTCTTTCCTTGATATTCCCTGATAACTGATGCTATTTCCTGTTATTCAGTTTCATGTATTTTTGTATTTCCTGCATTTATTTAAATATGCAGCGTTCGCAGAATGGGGATATCTTATTTAGATTTAAACAGGAAATCACACTCAACAATGATGAGCTGTGGTTTAAAGTTGACGGGAGCTCCAAATCACACACTATTAATACACAAGACAGTTCATTTTTCATAATATTTATCCACATAACAAAGTACAAAACTGTTTTGCTTTTCAATTTTACAATACCACAAGCCATGCCATCCTTCCAATTCGAGTTACAGTGACCAAATCTGAGAGCGAAATGGTGTGAAAAGCAGATGCAAGAAAGAAGACTGGTTATGTTATACAAAGCATCAGTTTGCTGGAGCTAGTTAGCGTCAAAGTAGTTGCAGTAATGTAGTGCTATCAATCTGGGCAATTTCACCTGAGCCATCATTAATAACACTTTTTTAGTGGACTTTATACCTCAACATTTTGCAAACATCAGCAAATGTCTTGTTAAATACTGGAGGATTTGAGCTTCTGTGTTTAATATGTGAGCTGTATTTGTTGAAGCACCAAGTATCTAAAGATCTGTTGTGAAAATTGGACTTGAACAAAGGTAAAAAACACCACTGACTGTAATCTAAATTTACCCTCACCTTGCCTCCAGTTCGTGTGTGTGTGTGTGTGTGTGTGTGTGTGTGTGTGTGTGTGTGTGGTTGTTTGTGGTTGTGTGTGCATGGATTTCTGTGTTATTCTCTGAAATGTGGGGAAGTTGTTATTCCGTGCTTTCCCAACTGCTCCAAAGTCATTATGGACCCTTGTAGACACACGCAGCCAGTGGCGAGTAGATCGGGTTCAGTCTGTAGAAAAACTGTAATGAGCAGTGAGACTGGCAGACGAGTGTGAGTGGCTAGCAGAGGGAGAAGGGCAGATTCATCAGGGATGATTGCCTGATGCACACTTCTGCTTTTTTGATGTGAAAACCCTGCTAGGTTACCATGGGGAGAATAATTAGCTTTGGCTGGATGCAGATGCGAATGAGCGTAAGAGATGGAAATTTTTCTTATTGAGCTTACTTTATGATACTTACAATGGTGGGTGTGCTTGTGCGAGCCCAGACACACACACACACACACACACACACACACACACACACACACACACACACACACACACACACACACACACACACACACACACACACACACACACACATACACATACACATACACACAAACAGATACTCTCTTTCTCAAACACACACAGGCAGACACACACTCACTGCCGCCTCATTCTCTTCTATTTATGGCCAGGAAATGGGAGTAGTGCTATGTCTGGTTGAGCTGAGTAACACTATTCTGTCACACTAAGGTTTGACATCAAACACAAGTGACAAGCCTATCCTATTCCTCCCCAACCGAGTCATCACCATGTCCCAAAATCACATTATTGTCACTGGGAAGCCAGCAGAGACGGATGGTGAGTAGGGGGTGCTTATTCCAGCCTTTGGCATCTACTGTGTAACTTTAAAAGGCAAATTAAGCCATTTGGCAAGAGCTGACTTCTTGTCATTTCAGAAATATACAGAATCCGTGTGGAATGCCATTTTTATTTTTTTTGTATTTTATCGAAAGCCTCTTTGCAGCTACATGGATACACACGTGTTTGGAAAGCCTTCAATGCCAACGCCACGCTCTACCATTGGTGACACACAGGAACATATTATTACCTTCTTGCCCTGGTAGGCACTAAGCAGCTCTAGCGTGGTAAGCTCCAGTGTTACAGGGAGGCAGGCAGTGGTGTGGCTGTAATAAGACCTGTGGCCAGCACCACTCCCAAGGCTAGCTGAGGCGGGGTGAGAGATGGTGCCCATCCCCTACATGCCCTGCTCTGCCATCTGTCACCGGGCAGGAGCCGAGCCCAGGGAGGGAGGGAGGGGTCTGACTCACTCTAGTTGTTGTCACCTAGACGGGCCACACTGGGGCACGCTGTCTCTTTGTGCTCTTTTCAGGCATCGGCTCAGTCCATTGTCAGCTTGCGAAGCACTTTTGCAGTTCTGCAAATATCCGATTTAATCACTTGATCCAGTATATATATTTTTTAATTCATTCAAATATAAGGTCATTGAGGTCCTTATATCAAGGTCCTTATCATCAAGGTCATCCAAAGTCTCATGAAGCAAGACTTCAGTTGTATAACACAAGTAGCACAGGCCATTACACCAATACCGAAAATAGAGCTGGAACAGTTATTAGTAGTAAGTCATTTCTAATTCAAAATACCAAACATTCACCGGTTCAATCTTCTCAGTTATGTGGATTTGCTGTTTCTCTTAGTCTTGTCTGTTGATAAACATATGTTTATATGGACAAAAGGAGTAGTATGATGATGACATCACATCAGGTTTCAACAAACTGATGGACATTTTTCACATGTTTCGGGCATTTTACTGACCAAGTAATCAATCAACAGCAATACATCCTACTATTGCTTTGCTGACCTTTTAGATTCTGCCACTAGTGGTGTAGCCTGATATCACACAGTACACACACTGTCTCTTTAAATATTCTTATGAGTTGATGTTCGACTCTGGACAAAGGTTGTCACCATTTTTTTTGCCAAGACGCCTGGTTATGTCACTTCCTGGCCGACGGTGTGCGTGCAGGGAGGGGAGGGATGAAGGGAGGAGGAAAGGGGGTCAAGCAAGCCTGTGCGTGTGCTCTGCTATAAGCAAGATGATCTCGCTCCGTTAGTGTTCATTGCCAACAAACATGCAAAGTGCAAACATGAACATCCATATGCACATGTCGTGCCCAGGAAAACACACCCACACGAACATATGCAAACACAAAGAGGGATGGGAAGTTCAAAGAGTGCGACTGAGCAAAAGCTGTACAAGGTCAGAAATAAAATATGCTCTTGTTGATTCAGACTCAGTGATCTCACTTTCACAAACACAACTGTAACATAAGGTAGGTAGGTAGGTGTGTGTGTGTGTCTGTGTGTCTGTGTGCGAGCGAGCAAGTGCAGTGCCTTTCAATAATGTAATCATGAGTGAATCATGAGATCGGACTGACAGTTTATCACCTAGTAAGCAGAGGAGCTTGTGCAGACTAGACTAAAGGTATAATCAATTCTCAGAAAAGAACATTGTTATTTCCTAGAAATGGTAATATACAAACAAGCCATTACGTTTGTTTTGAGTAATGCAAAAAAAACAAACTAAGTATAAAAAAAGCCATGACACTATGCTGATTAAACAAGAAGTAGTAATGGTGGATTACTCATTCCAATCCTCTTCCTCGTGACACACTTGCTCTGTTGACATTTCTCTCGTTAGCTGCTCAGCTAAATAGAGGTCTCTGTTTGACAAAGTTGCGGATGACAATAAAAGGCGGGGAGTAAAGAGATTTAGAGGAGAGAGTGAATGTTGCGGAAGAAGTGACGATACAGTCTTTGTCGGCTGCGGTAAAAAGATGAAAAAAGAAAGCAAGAAAGAGAGCTGGGAGCCACCGTGTGTCTTTGAATGGGGTCAGGGGCATCATGGGGAATAATGCATTCCCCTTCTCTTGCGCCAGGCACTCCTTCCATTACGGCTGGAGAAGAGACATTGTGTCCACACTCTGATTACCACTGATCCATGCTGATGACTCTGTTGGCGGATTATCTCAGTTAGTATCAGCCATCTGTTACTGTGTGTGTGTGTGTGTGTGTGTGTGTGTGTGTGTGTGTTTTGAAGGGGCTAGGAGGAAAGGGGCAGTAGTGAGGCACACAGGGGGTTGAATAGTCTGAGGCTGTGACACACACACACACACACACACACACACACACACACACACACACACACACACACACACACACACACACACACACACACACACACACACACACACACATACACACACACTTCTATAGGCACATGTATTGGCAGTCTATTGTAAAGCCACTGCATGCGGTAACCAAGCCCCATTACATACATGCAACACCATACGACATACACCACCACAAAACAAATGCATGATGTAAAGCCGTATACCAATCAGCACAGGCCATTACACCGCCACCAGACGCACACACACACTCATTCTCTCCTTCATACAATTCTGCTCTCCTTTGAGATGATACTGACACATGCAGGCTCCTATATGAAGGCCACATGCAATCATAAAAACCGCAGAGCTGTTTATAGCTACACTATCTCCTGAAGGGACCGTTGCATCCAGCCACTATTAGCTGTGTGCGTTGACAGCTGGGTGCCGTGGTGTATTTGTGGACGTGACTCTGAATGCGGCGCTCGAACACATTTTTATAAATCATAGTTCAGCCATTAGCATAAATTCTCCTTCTCGTTGCATCTGCGAGACCTGCTGTGTTTTTTTCTTCTTCTTAGGTTGCACCGCTCCTCGTTGATTGGTTGCCGTTGTTCAAGTCAAATTGATTAAGCCGTTCCCCGAGATTATAGCGCTTGCTTTATACCGCCACTGTGGTGTGCCGTTAATTACCTATAAAATCAAGCTAATTCTGATGCTAAATCCATTTTAATTTCTCATAATTAAGTCAGGATTGGATCCCTTAAACACCTCAGCACTCCATTATTGTTGCAATCATTGTTGTGGCTGTGTATTTGGCGGTACATTGCCGAGCTCAATCTTATTATTATTACTAGATTGAATTGCATTAAGTGATCAGTTTGTAGTTGTGGGGAGGGAGATGGACTTGCCTTGCAGTCGTGTTTTTCCCACCCGCTGTCCTCTCTCTCTCTCTCTCTCTCTCTCTCTCTCTCTCTCTCTCTCCATGTCTCATCCCAGAAAGAGGCCCTTTGAGAGATCCTGAGAGATGAGAGGAGATGCGATGCGGGGGAGGGTATACTTCTGCTTTGCACCTCTGCAAAAAGGAGGGATTGCTTTTTTTTGTTGTTTGTTAGGGGGGGATCAATTCTGTTCACATCATCACGTTTTGACAAGGCGAGACATAAAGTGGAGATATTGAGAAACGACAGAAATGGTTTACAACCTGTCCCTCATCTTCTCTCTCTCGCTCTTTTCCTTTTTCTTCTGTCTAGAAAAACAAAATCAGAGTGTATTGTCTTGCTTCTCCTTTTTTCACCCTCAATCTCTCTTGTCTTTATTTCTCCCCCCTCTCTTCCTCAGTGTTTTTTTCCTTTCTTCTGGAAAGGTAGAGGGAATGATCCGCTTCACTTACCAGCTGACACCACATAAGCTTGCACGTCCTCCCGAGACACGGGCCTTTTGTTTTCATGTGCATTATGATAATTATGAAGGGCCACAGCTCGCCTCCATTTTCCTCACACGTCTGATGACACTTTCATTTTCTTTCACGAGCAACCGCTGAAGAAAAAAAAATCACTCTTTTTTTTTGTCTTGTGAAATAATAATTTTTTTTACACCCTAACCTG
>NC_137230.1:24152473-24377473 GCF_949987685.1 Ammodytes marinus | reverse complement strand
CTAGACGATGATGATGTTGATGAAGTATTTTTCGCTGCTGAAATTGAATGCCGAAAGGATAGAAGGAGGTTAGATTATGTTATGCCGTCTACACTCACTTCTTTTTTCTCACCGACAATTTCCTGTCTTTGTCACAGCGTGGCACATTCTGACACACTAAACTTAAGAAATATCACTACGCAAAGCATTGGGATATAGGTGTTTGCTGGAATTGTATTATGGCAAAATACTCTGAAATTGAAATGTGGATATTTTTACTGTATAGACATAAGCATCACGCCAAAGCAATGGTCTGTCTGTTGTGCTCTGAAACAGCATGTCTGCCCTAACATTAGGCTCAGTGTGCACTCAGTGGAAGACAAATCAGAAGGTCATTCTTACACTAATAGAAGAGAATTTTTCTCTCTCTTTGTTAATGAATAGTCCTGTTATGTCAAAAACAGCACAATTTCTCCTTTGCAGGACCTTTTTTTTCTTCTTTTTAAACAGAACAGAAGAGATTGTGTGGTTATTAAACGTAATTGTTTGGGAATAACTTCCACTTGTTGATTTGTATCAGCTGTCAGTGTATTGTTATAGGCTACATGTTCTTTATGGATTGCATGTCATTGTCAACACATTTAAACACGTTCCTGGTTGGTTTGAATCTGTCTTAGGCCGTCTGTTTGGAGTAGCAGGAGAGCAGCCCTTCATTGGCTCCACATTGTCAAGTGCCTTTCCTCTGGTCAACCACCCAGCCTTCGGAGCCCTCTACACTGCCGGAGCGGGCCGGCCAGAGTTTGGAGGCCTTGGTTCCCTGGGCATGTCAGCTGCTCTGGCTGCCCACCCCCAACTAGGAGCCCTCTCTGGTAAGACAGCAACTTTTTTTTTAATAAAAAAAAAATATTATGAATTTTTTTTTGGCAGCAGTTGGCTTATATGGCAACACGTGTCTGTAATCCTCTCTTCTCCAACAGAGTGGTGGCGCGCTGCTGAAGCTCATGGACGGGGAGCTGCTGCCTTTCTCCCCTCCTTCATCGGCTTCCCTCCATTCTACACCCCTCACATCCAGCCCAACCACAGCGCCAGTCCCGTTCAGATCAGGATGCCTGGCAAAAATAGCCATGCCCCATCTAAAGGTACAGCACTATCTAGGAGTACCTATTCATTATTCCTCACAATTACACCACATTCACAGATAACGGGTTTTATAATAGAATTATGACAGGACAGTAGCAGGTGATACATTTATTTGAAATGAAACTCCATCATTCTCCACATTGTCCTATAATGTGTTATGTGAGTGTTGAAGCATGTGAATTAATTATTTACTTCTCTAAGATGTAATGGCTCTTTGCACTGACAATAAACAATCTAACCTCTATCTCTCCTCTCCCTCCATTTCTGTCTGTGTCGTCTTCCTCCACGAGCTAAATCCACTTTGTCCCGTGATGAGATTTCTCCTTTTTCAAGACTGATTTAATGACTTTCAGTCCCCACTTAGTGATTCTGTCAACCTCTCTCTCTCCCCCTCTTTCCCCCTCGTGTTCCTTCTTGTAATCTCTGTTTCTTGCACTCTTTTAATTTCACAGTATCTTTTAATTTATCTTTTATTATGTAAACCACTCGTGTCAGGCTTGTGCCCTCGCACAGCCAGCATGTTTGATGATATACACGTATAAATCAATATTTTTATTAGCCTGATTCCATTCTGCAGATATTTCATTATACTGCTCAGCAAAGTTTTCAGAGACGATAGAGCTGATAGGTGATACGGTTCCTCTGTTTTTGTATTTTAAAGGGGTGAATGGGGCAGTGAATGGCAGCGGAGTCTGTCCTCCCACCACACAATCCGGGAGCTTTTCTGCCAGTCCGGCCCCTGTTCAGGCATCGACCAAGGCAACCAAAAATTCCGACCCTTCCAACAGTCACCGTAGCAGCCCTCAGAAAAACCCAGCAGAGTTGGTGGAAAAGCCCATCCAGAAAACTAAAGAGAAGGTCAGTATCGAGGTTTAGCCTGATTTTAAAAGAAGTAACGTGTTATAAATGCATGAGGTTCTGCAACATACATCGACGCTGATCATTGCAATTTTCCCCCCTCATAACCCAGAAGCCACGCAAGAAGCCGGCAGACACCGGTGTGGCGAGCAACAGTGAATCGGGCACATCTTCAGACAGCTCCAGTGACGGGTCCCTCAGCAGCGACCTGGAAGACCTAGCGGAGGATGACGAAGACGACGATGATGACGATGAGGATGACGATGAAGAGGATAAACAGAGTGAATTATCTGACTCTGAGAAGCGGACAAAAAAGAAAACAAAGGTAAAAAGAAGAGCGGCAGATATTCAAAGAGTTTTTGTTCAATTGAACTAATAATGCAAAGATACAAAGGGATCAGTTGTGTTTGTGCAGGTGCAAAACAAAGTGCCTTACACACACACACACACACACACACACACACACACACACACACACACACACACACACACACACACACACACACACACACACACACACACACACACACACACACACACACACACACACACACACACACACACACACACACACACACACACACACACACACACACACACACACACACACACACTTAGGCTATTCTTTGTTCTAAGTCTAAGCACTTATTAATTTCCCTTCCTCTCCCCTTAGGTTTTGATACCAGGCACTGGAACTGCACAGACAGACAGACTGTTCTCTGGGGACAAGAAGAACCCCTCCAACCCTCCGACCCTGGTGCCCTTCCCCTGCTCTGTCTCCCCTCCCTCCGTCTTGTCCCAAAGCTCCTGGTCGCGGACAGAGGGCCCACAGCAGCAGCAGCAACACTTCAGTGTGATCCAGTCCACCGGCCTGGCTGCCAACTCAAAGCCCCTGGCACTGCTCAGCCAGCCCCGTAGGGAGTCTTCACCCTGCTCCTCCCCCATAGCCCTCACCACGTCACCCAAAGCTCCCAAACTACTGCCCCCCTCCTCCTCCTCCCCCCAGCACCACCCTCTCTCCCTCTGCTCGTCACCCAGACCTCTGTCCGTCCCGTCTCCGCCCCACGGCTCCACTACCTCCCCGAAACCCTTTGGTCCCACCTCATCTGTCACAACCACCGGCTCTCGAAAGTCCTCGCTCAAGCACGCCGGTCCTGCCAAATCCAGCAGAAAGAAACAGCTGGAAGCCTCGCTGGCGCAGATCAATGAGTTCAGGCTCAAACAGGTAAGCCAGCCTGATTACAGTTGAATTGAGTAATGTCTTTTTAGCCTTTTTTTTCCCAATCAAGTTAGAAAAAAACATAGAAGACAAGGCTGAAAACGACATGAACAAACAACATACAAGCCGAAAATTGAAAAACAAGAACAACACGGGGTGACACTGCTCCACACTAAAAAGCCTTCAACAGCCTTTTTCTCTCCGTTTTCCTTTCTCAGTCCATTTGAAAAACTGACCCATCCTCTTTCTTATATGCAGGCCATTTTTTCCCAACAGTGTTCACAGATATCTGCTTTAGTCCTTAGGTAGTATGTCAGTTTTTCCATGGAATATATTTCTTCTACAATGTCTTTTTTCTTCTTTTAAATGTCAAGGTAAAAACACAAATGACACACAGTGCTTTGCATACACACTGCGCTGTTAGTCAGATGTAGCTGTAGATGAAGATAAATATAATGCAAAGTCAGCTTTAGCGAACAAAGTTATTCCTAACGCATTGGCAGTAATTAATTAATGCACTGGAGCTGAGTGTGCAGTTAGATTTGCTGTCTTTTTTTATTCTCCTTCATCATTACCAAACCATAACCAGCACCTCTTTTACAGTTTTTTTTCGATCGCTAACCCACAGTGGGCACAACTGTAGCTCAATGTGCAAAACTCTAACTACAGTCTGCACTACCAACAGTCACTGGAGCTGAACAGTTCACTTCACCTGCAAAATAGGCTCAGTGCAGCAAACACTATGAACCAGCTTCATTGAGATAACACACACTGTCACTCAGAACACACTCAGAGTATAAACACTAACATCAAACCCCAATACACAAATTACAAACTTCACAGTTTTGAATGATTTGAGTTACTTCACAAAAATAACGTAATATTTTCTTTGACGAAAGAGTGAAATTAGTTCACATGAAATTGTTTATTTTATAACATACCAGTTATGTTTAGGTTAACAAAAATAAATGAAAATCAGAAGTTTGCTTCAATAGATACATCTTTTTATTTTATATGTTATTGGTAACATTTCCAAATGTAATATTTATCTGTGTAAATATTCTATAATTGTAATACAGAAATCAATTCCTGTAATGTTGTCATTTACTGTAAGGGTGCAACTCTTACGTTTTTGTTTGCTGGAAAATCCGTATTACAGATGCAACTTTAGATCTTTGCAGATTGCGTTGCACCCTCAACCCTGCCTCTCTCAATGAGAGACCATGATTCACAACAGGGTCTATCAGTGTTGCCTTTACTGTATTTCATCAGAAATTACAGCTCATTGTCTTCTAGGTCTTCCTCCACACATCCACAGTCTCACTGCTTCTCTCCTCCCTCCAACAACCTGTCTTCCTTGTTCCATTTCCCAAAAAAAAAGTATTTTTGAGCTTTCCCTATACTGTACAATATGTTCACTAACAAGTCTAAAACAAGACACTTTCTTAGTGTTTCAGTTTAAATTGCAATCAGGAGTGTTTGAAATGCACTAGGCTGATATCCATTCTGTTTTGAATGTGTGGTTTACAGTTGTGACAGCAGTGTGTTAGCATTTGAACAGTGCTAGAAATACACAGTGTTGTGCAGCCTGTGGTTAAGCCATGAGATAAGTGTGTAGAGTTTTGAAAATTGTGTTTAAGCAATGACAAACGATCTAGAGTTTGGTCCACATGAACCGCTGCTGTGCATAGTGTTGTTAGAGTTTTGCACTTGTTGCTCCAGTTGTGCCCACTGTGGTTTAGCGATCGAAAACAACTGTAATTTGGTGGCCGTTTACCACATTTATTTAACACAAGCTCCAAGCTGCCCACAGACACATGAGGCTGAACTTTTGTATCACAGAAACATGTTCCTGAGGGCCTCTTAAAAATGTAAAAACATGGCCGCAACAAACTCTCACAACTGTAGTTAGACATCGGAGAGAATATTTGTTTTGTATACTTGATTTAAAATGTAAAGGGCAATGGAATTGGTCACAGAAAACAACTAGACATCTTTGAAAATCTTAGTGACTTTCTATTTACATGTGCATTTGATGTGACAGTCTTGTGTTCTTGTGCTGCTGACCTTGGGAGGGTAAAGAGTTTAGAATATGTGAATGAAGCCCCTTTTACACAGAGATTGCGGCATATTGACGGAACAACATCACTCCAATATGCCGGCTTTGTTATTTACACAGAACCAAGCAATGCCGGCCTGCTGGCGCATCAGTAGCCCCTTTTACACAGCGTTCCGGAATGAAAGAGGTGCTTGTAAACAGCGTCTGGTGTGACGTAAACATTTAGCGCCGCGCCGGTCAGCTGCTTTACAACAACAACACTGGCCGGTGAATTGAGAGCAGAAGTGCTGGAGCTTGCAGTAAGAGGGCCGTATTTTACTGTCCCCACGATGTGCCGGTTGATCCCGCGACGCGCTGAGTCCAACATCTCTGAGACTGTTAACCAAACTGACAAAAATCACTCCGCTGCTCACTGCTTCACCTCTCTGTCTGTGTGTGTTTGTGTGACAGGTTGGCTGTGAGCGAGTCTCTTTGTAAGGGCAGCGATCTGCCAATCAGACATACGTATACACACAGTGTGTGAAGTCACGTTACTGTAGACAGAAATAAAGTGTGGATATACGCTCAGATTTAGGATATTAATAGCGGTGGCGATCCGGTCGCAGCCTAGCCTAGCCTAGCCTAGCCTAGCTTAGCCTAGCTTTCCCATTGTACAACTTCCCCTGGGCAGAAATAGACTCATACACTCTGCAAAATGAAGCGTGGGGGTTTGGATTGAGCAGCGGACCTTATGACCAGCTAGATTATACGCCGTTCCTTTTATTTGGTGATTTTTACGGGACATCAGGCCGCCGTGGTTAATGTTAAGCACACGTCCTTCAACTGCTAACATGGTCGCATGTTTAGAACGTAGGCTATGGAACGTCAAACACCCCCCTGTTCCGCAACAACAAGCTGACCGTATTTAAACAGAGAGGCGGAACTGATTGTGTCGGAAATCTTACTACCCCCCCCCCGAGGTAGTAAAATTCCCGACACAATCTCTCACACCTTTCTTCCCTCGTTCCGCAACGGTCGCATTTATACAGCAGGGCGGAGGACCGAAATTCTGGCATATTCCCGGCTTTCACTGGCTGTGTAAAAGGGGTGATTGTCTACTGTAGTTAATGACCATATTTGTACTAATTAATGTGTAATGAACACCCGGGATGTTCAAAAAGATGCACTCTGCAACAGCTTGTCACTGATATCCTGCTGTAGTTCAGTGCTTAGTCCCTTGAATATTTTTTTCCTTCCATATTGTGTCCTTCACTGGTTTATTTGATGAACAAGTTAGCTGTTAGAATGTAGTATTTTATTTCTGCTCTCAAGTTAGCACTCTCAAACATGTAACTCGTGTGGACTAACTCGTGTGGATGTTAGTGTCCATTATTACACTGTCTCAGCGTGTAGTTCAACCTTACAGTTTTTTACGATTGCTAAACCACAGTGGGCACAACTGGAGCGACATGTGAAAAACTCTAACAACAGTATGCAGAGCAGGGGTTCATTCGGACCAAACTGTAGCTCGTTTTTCATTACTTGAACACAATTTTCAAAACTCTACACACCTATCTGATGGCTTAATCACAGCCTGCACAACACTGTGGATTTCCAGCACTTTTTTTCAAATGCTAACACACTGCTGCCACAACTGTAAACCACACATTCAAAACAGAATGAATGCCTAGTGCATTTCAAACACTGCAGATTGCAATTTCAACTGAAACACTATAAGATGTCTTGTTTTAGACTTGTTAGTGAACAGTATACAGTATAAAGGGAAAGCTCAAAAATATATATTTTTTTGGAAATGGACCAAGTAAGACAGGTTGTTGGAGGGAGAAGAGTGGCAGTGAGAGTGTGGATGTGTGTAGGAAGACCTAGAAGACATAGAGCTGTAATGTCTGATGAAATACAGTAAGGGCTACACTGATAGACCCTGTTGTGAATCATTGGTTGAGAGTGCAACCCAATCTGCAAAAAAGTTGCATCTGTAATACAAATTTTCCAGCAAACAAACAGCTTAGAGTTGCATCCTTACAGTAAATGACAACATTATAGGAATTGATGTATTACAATTATAAAATATTTACACAGATAAATACTACATTTGGAAATGTTTTCAATAAAATATACAAAATGTGTATCTATTGAAGCAAATTTCTGATTTTCATTTCTTTTCGTTTTCCTAAAAAAACTGGTATCGCAGGGTTCGACATAACGTATAGCCCGATGGCCCGGGGCCAGTAAAATCATATGCAGGGCAAGTTGATTGGCCAGTCACTGTCCCGCCCGGGCCAGTGACTGGCCAATCACAGTTCAGTATCTTTTTGTAGACTACATCATGGTTCATTGAAATGCGCGTTCAGAGTCGTAATGAAAGCAGTGTTTATTTAAGACTCAATATAATAAACCTAATATAAAATATATTTTTTAATGAAAGGCCAGTGGACAACCGATGCGTGGGCATTTTGACAGGCGCAGCAACAAGCGGGCGCACTCTCGCTCCGTTGGCAGAGCTGCCTACCGTCCGCCTGCGAGTCGACAAATCAATCGACTTAATCTGCCCCCTTTCTTTCTTCCCACCACAGCAGAGGTTGAGGTGCAGAAAATGATAACTGCGCTTTTCCTTTATCTGCCGCCGTAATGTTACAGTATTTGCATGCAAGCCCCAATGGTAATGAGAGGCGTTATTTAAACGCTGTGAATGCGTCTCCGGTGATTGTGTCGGTTGTAGACAGAAACGAACGGAGGGACTCCGCTCACTGTACAGTTCCTATAGTCGCGCAGTTTGGCACTGTGTTTTCAGGCTCGAGACATTCAATCAGATCGCGGAAGTCTTTCCCATTTAAATCGCTAACGGGGAGAATATCCCCGGTTATTATTTTAGCCACAAACCACAGTTCATCTGCGCGGCGGCTCACTCGCTGGCGAGATCACACGGTGAAACGCTGCTGTGATCGGATGAAGGCATTGTGTGTTTCTAAGGTGATTTAACGTCATAGTCTTAGACGAGCGTTTAACTTATGCTGCATATTTTGCACTGCATTGTTTTTTATCAATAGTTTGAAAAAATGGTCCCACACCGGACTCTTATGTGAAGCTGACACTTCATGGAGAAGTGACACTCCTGCAGCGCGCTCACGACCAGACGTGAACTCACATACACGGTGAAATCTCCCATTAAAAAAACGGCATAACCCACTGATTTTCGGATTTCTATTCTATTTTTAAAGTCAACTTGAGCGCAAGTGGAAAACCGGTCATTCGGTCGACACATTCACATCCCTAATGCATATAGAGAAAGTAATAAAAACAGCCTACCACACCACAAAGAATGATCAGACCTTCATCTCTTATTTTTTTTATGTTTGAACATGACTTCTGCAGGTGAACTATTCATTAAACTGCCCAAATTCAAGAATAAAAACAACCATCAAACTACTGGACTTTAAAATACTGGCCGACTCTTTCAACATACTTTCAGTTGTAGGCTTCTAATTCAATATGTTTGCCTGGTTTTATATTATGTGTATGAGCAATATCAACATTTTATATAATTAACTAAAAGAAAAATAACCAAATCTAAAGGGAATATCTATACTGTTACAGTATAGATATTCCCTTTAGATCTGGTTATCTTTCTTTATTTTTCTAATACAGGTATTATAATTATTGAAACTAAATTATGAAGAAAAAAAAGTGTGTGCAGGGCCAGTGAAAATATACAAGGGGCCAGTAAAACCCGGATCCACTGGCCCGGCGGGCCAGTAGGAAAAAAAAGTTATGTTGAACCCTGCGGTATGTTATAAAATATACAATTTCATATGAAAGAATGTCACCCTTTCATCAAAGAAAATATTACATAATTTGTGTGAAATAACTCAAATTATTCAAACTGTAAAGATTAAAAGTTTGTAATTTGTGTATTGGGGTTTGATGCTAGTGTTTGCACTGAGCAGGTTCTGAGTGACAGTGTGTGTTATATCTCAATGAAGCTGGTTCATAGTGTTTGCTGCACTGAACCTGTTTTGCAGGTGAAGTGAACTGTTCAGCTCCAGTGACTGTAGGTAGTGCAGACTGTAGTTAGAGTTTTGCACATTGAGCTACAGTTGTGCCCACTGTGGTTTAGCGATCGAAAAAAACTGTAAAGCTGCTACAGGCCACATATGTCAAATTTGAACTTCCTTTAATAAATAGCTCATTAAGCTCCATGGTCTATGTGTTGAGATTGCTTTCTATGTGTTTGAGGTATTACCAGCCTTTGACTGATCTACAGTGGTTACAGTTGGTCTCTGCTGTTGCTTCAAAAGAAAAGCTTGTTGATTCAACGGCTAATGCTTTTAGTTTCATTTCCATGAGGCATGCTTTGCATCCTCACTCACATTGTACTGTTTAATTAATATTTTTCAATTGGCTCAGATGGAATGGAATAACAATTGACATTTTTCTCTGCTATTACCACACAAAACAATTCCCTTTCCTTAGATGAAATATGAATGGTAGCACAATAATCAATAAGCTAAACCTTGTGAGATGAAAATCATTTCCCCTTTCCTGTTTTACCAGTATAGAGAAGTTTACAACAAGCTAAATTCCCCCTGTGGTTTCAGCACTGTTACTGTATTTCATGGTCTGTGAAATTGATTTGTTTCACTTCATATCACATCCAGTCGAAAGTGCACCGTTAAAGTCTAACCTGCCTTTGCCTTAACACAGTTTGAACCAAACGTGTCATCTGTGAGAAAAAAAGTAAAGGCAAACATGACCAGCTGCATGATGATAATGATGACAGAGTGTAAATGTACAGACACTTAATTACAATTTTGGAGAGATACTCAGTGTGTCTTTTTATGAACTTGGCTGAGCACAATGCTTTGGGTAACTGCATTTTTCTTCTTTTTGTTTCTCAGAAATGGGTTTAGACACAGTTAACTGTACCAGTGTTCGGCATTGTGGTTTTGTCACCTGCTCAAACAATCAACAGTGATGCAAACTGACAGCTAGAGCAACTCCACTTTGTCCCGTTTCTTTTAATTTTTTTTTCAAAAACCTTTCTTTGTTCCTCCTATTCCGCCTCTCCCTCCCTCCCCATGCCTCTCCTTGTTCTCTCCCTCTATCATTTCCCAGACTCTCATGTCCCAAGGGCAGACGTTCCCAGCTGAGCTAAAGAAGCAGCGGCAGGGGCCAAACAAGTCTCCCAAGAGGACATCTCCTCTGTCTTCATCGCCATTGCCTCCCGCTCCCCAGAACAATCACTCCAATCTCTTCCTGTCCAGTGCCCTGCTGGGGCTCCCTGAACCCCACCACCCCAATGGAGTCATCCAAAGCACCACTCAGGACGCACCTTTGGCCCTCATCACCAAACCTCGCAAAGACTCTGCCTCTCGGGGCAAGTCTCCTCAGTGCGACTCTGATCCTGGCTCCATGCCTGTCAATCTGAGTACAGGGGCCAGCAGGACCCACGCTAGTGCCCAGGCCGGGGCTACGGGACAGCCTCCCACTACCTCACCCCATGCCACAGGCCATGGGTCCAGAAAGAACAAGAGCTCAAAGGGGAAGGCACATACCCCAGTGCTGGGTCAGGGTCAGGGGCTAGCAGCAGATCCTTTAGCTGCCTGGAAGGGCTTCTCTCAAAACCACCTGGTACAGTCTCTAGTGGATTTGTTTCGCGGAGGAGAGTCCGGGATCGGGATTCCCGGAGTTAGTATCCCCGGAGTTGGAATTCCCGGGATGGGGATACCTGGGATGTGTAACCCCACGGCTGGTCTCCCGGCCAACAAGGAATCTGACGACTCTGGAGATGATGAGGATGATGAGGATGATGACCTTGAGGAGGAGGAGGATGAAGAGGACTCAGATGATAGTCTGTCAGGTTTGTACCTTTTATTTACACCAGTAAAACAATTTAATCAAGAGCTCAGTTGCAACTGACAATTGTCAGCTGCAACTGACAATTGTTTTGACTACAGATTATTCTTGTGATTAGTTCTCCCTATCAAGCAATTCATTATCCTATTTAATAATATGTCAAACTTGTGTGGCCATGAAGTTGAAATGCATGATTGTCCGAACTCCATTTGATACGCTAGAAAAAACAATCATTCAAAATGTTTTGTTTTATTATTTCAACGGCATTTGTTGTGGGTGAATTGATACCTCCTTAATTTTGCACCATCAACTCCTTACCCACTTACTTTGTATCCCGGGACCATTTCCAGAGTCCGACAGCAACTCAGACAGCGACATCTCCGGGAAGAAAGTCAAGGAGTTGAAGCTGCTGCCGTCCGGATCGTCTAAGAAGGAGATGGCTCCCCGCAGGCTAACCAAAGGCCCAGAACTACTGAACACCTCAACCAATCACACCGCCACCAGCTGCTCCCCTCTCAACCTGCAGGTCATCAAGACACCCACCATTGTCACCAGCTCCAGTGCCTTGGCCTATCACAGCTCTCCAGGCTCTTCCTCTTACAGCCTAGCCTCTCCATTAGGTAATGTGTTTTGAAAATCTGTACGCACTTAAGTGTAGAAAATGTGGGATGATGGCTGGTTTTAATAGGATATCATATTTAAAAAATATATATAAAAATTGCTAAAAAATATATTTTTTAAATGTAGCCTTCACTGCTACTCATGCTCTGCAGAGGCCATGCTTTGTTAACTGAACAACCTGTCGTCATTACCATGATAAAAGAGGGATTGTTACTTCTAAAGAAGTTAGGGAGAAGGCAGTTGGTGTGCTGTGGCCAAACCGGAGCTCTGAGGTCCTGTAGGTACATGCCCTGGTAAAGCCCTGACTACTTGTTTGGCACAGCAGCAAGGTTCATTTTCAGCCTTCTTTAAATATGGTGAGATTAACCTGATCAACAAAAATAGGACATATGTGTAGCATGTCAGGAATGATTAAAGCCAACATTTCCAGTCTTTCCCCATACCGTCAGTCATTTTCTATTTATCCAATGCTTCTTTTAAATGGAAACAGTTCATCAGACAATATGCCATGTGATGGAAATTCACTCTTGTTCATATTTACCGGGAGAGCAATAGACGTTTTGACATTTTAACACGGCAGCCCAGAAAATTGAGTGTATACGAAAGGCCAATGTGTGCTTTTATATGTTCGTGTTCTTGGCTTTCTGCCAGGTATGATTATTGGAGAGTCCGTGGCTTTGACTGTGGGGGCTGCTACTGTATGTGTGAGCTTTCCAGTCATGGTTATGCTGTCCAATTGATGATTGAACTCTTGTCTCTTCACAGGCTTAGGAAAGCGGAAGAGGGTGATGGATGAGAAGGAGTTGATGATACCTCTGGAGTTAGGGTATGTACAAGAGGCAGAGAGAAAGCAAGCGTTTTTCGAAGCAATTCACTTTAGTGTGCGATCTTTCATGATCACATCCACGCATGGTCACAAATGTACAATACACACAGTTTTTCTTCCAAACAATGGTGCTGTTTTTGCAACAGATGGCGGAGAGAAACGAGAATCAAATCAGGGGGCGGGCGGCCGCAGGGCGATGTGGCCTACTACGGCCCGTGTGGCAAGAAACTAAGGCAGTACCCAGACGTGATGAAGGTACCTCACAGAGGAGCAGTTTAGTCTGCATGTATGATACACAAGCAAATGTTTTGAGGCAAACAGATGAGTAGTCGAGGTTGCAGCGATTAAAGTGGGAATCACTGTGGGCGGCATTGTTTATGATTTATTACTTAGAGGATATTTTTTGCTAATATTTGAAACACTGCTCATCTCCACTGCTCACAAACAAATGCTTGTGCATCAGGATTTGTTTTATATTATCTATGCTTTCGTTCCAGCTGCACTCCACCCCCACCCCGCTTTTCTGTGACCCTAATAGTGAGAGTTGATATTATTATTGGATTCATTGTTTGTCTCTTCCTTTATCACCCTGCTCCCCCCCCCCCCAGAAAAAAAGATAAATGGTTATTGTTGGGATGCACAGCTCTGGCCTCTTTTGCAAAGTATATTAATGGAATATAATATTCTAAAATATAATTTAATTTTCTTTGCTGCATCAAAAGCTCAACTACGGTAATTGTCAGAACTGCCTTTGAGTGTTGTGGTGCAAAGCGAAACATGTGTACTCATTCACTCACTGCTCGTCAGTCAGTAGGCACTTAAAAGCCTAGAATTGCCACGGATAAATAAGAAAGGGTTTGAATTGTGCACCCCAAGGTCAGAACCGTTTTTCTTTCCTGAGAGCTTTTGCTCTTTTTTTGTCCCCTTGCTTTTATAATGATTAGTAGCTACTGCAAAGATGCACACTGTAACCCAACTCCCCCAATCTAGTGCCTCCCCGTTGCTTTTCAATGTCGCTAATTTCACAATTTTATTTCTGCCTAAACCAACGCAATTATTATTTTCTCTTCTGTAGTATCTATCCAGAAATGGAATAAGTGGCATCACGCGTGATAATTTTAGCTTCAGTGCAAAGATAAGGGTTGGTGACTTCTATGAAGCCAGAGAAGGACCCCAGGTGACTGCCTTTCATCTCTCTCTCTTTCTCCCTGATCCCTGTTCATCTTTTCATCTAGTGGCAGACAAAGCTTTATGCAGCAGTCACTATTAGGGCATGAATAGGAATCAACCAAAATCCAAAATCAGTAGTCCTAGTTCATAGACCTCTCACTGTGCATGGATACATGTAATAATAATCACCTGAATATTACTTCCACAGGTGACCAGTGATACAGAACATGCCATGTGCACTAGTGACTGTGACACAAAGAGATCTGTTAGAAAATGGATGTGGCTATAATTGGAAGTGGAGTAGAGAAAATACCCAAGCATAAATGCAGGGGCACGCAAAACACTAGATGATAAATGACAGATCGGTAAATTAGCAATTCTTATTTAATGCATTGTTTAGCCAGACTTTGACTGTTTATTATATAAAGTATAATAAAGTAAAGTATCATTCAAAACAGAACACTGCTCTTTAACCCGTTTTGACTAAACCCAGATTTGTCTTAGCAGCTAGCTCATGATTCAATTGTTCACATGAAATCCTGTTCATCTCTTGCCACCCTTCCCAATTTCTGCATCTCTACATTTTCTCTCTCTCTCTCTAGGGTTTACAGTGGAGTCTGTTGAAGGAAGAGGAGGTCATTCCTCACATTTTGGCGATGGAAGGTCGAAGGGGCCGTCCTCCTAACTCAGAGCGTCAGTCAGGGGGCGAAGGCGCCAAAGGTAACAGACGTAGTAGGAAGGGACGGCCCCCCAATGTGGGCGATCCACTGGTACCCGAAGGCCCCAGTCCCAGTGAGGTCAAACTCCTGCGCAAACTAGAGGCTCAAGGTTAGCAGAGGAAATGAGCCCTGAAATATGTTGTTGTTGTGTGTCATAAGAGTGTGGGCCCATTAATCAAGCGGACGTTTATTCAGGTAGCCGAGACAAAGGAATCGGTCATGGCTTTAAATTTGTTTTTCATATATGGAAATCAGACATCCATCTACATCAGTGATATAGTAATAGTATGTACAGTACCATAGATGATTTTGAAGTTGAATCATTGTGTCTTTTTTTGATGTTACTTGGTTTTCTGTTGCTTTGATTATAACACAACGACATATGCTTTTATTACAAGAAGGAGAAGCCTCTGGTAGTCAGTTGTACCTTTGCAAAAAGTATTTGAATCATGTATTTCTCAGTATTTTAAAATGTCGATGGACTAGTTGCATAAATATATGTTAATCCTAATCAGCAAAAAAAAATTGGTTTTGAGCGTCTGTCAATAATTTTTTCTAAATTTGACAAAAGCTAGAGACTTATCTCAGTCAAATATGCTCAGTCAGTCAACAGCAGCTTTAAGGTATTCTCCTGTAAATTTCTCCCTGACCATGTCTTTTTGCCTGCTCTGTGCAGAAATAGCCCGACAGGCAACCCAGATGAAACTGATGAGAAAACTGGAAAAGCAGGCACTGGCGCGTGCAGCCAAAGAGGCTCGGAGACAGCAAGGTAAACACACGTTTTCTTGTGTGTGTGTTTGTTGTTGACAAGAGCACAGGACTGTAAAGGTTGTTGGTCACTTGGAACCACCTTGATCTAAATGTGTGAAGTCTGAAGACCAGCATGTCCTCTTAGGACACTAATGCTTCTTATATAGGCTTTGTTTGTGTTCCTATTCATTTTTATCACTTTATAGCTCCAGCTTTAATCTTCATTTTCTATTGCTGCCTGCTGCTTTAAAACATTATGCTTTCATATATATATTTTCCCGTACACAACATTGACGTCTTAAAAATCTCTGTTTGTTTAGCCCTCATTTTAACCGAGAACCAGGCTTTTTATATGCTTTTTTGGTAAAACGAACAAATACATTTAAACTGGAAAAGATCTGTGCTTTTAACATCACAGCACTCCCACAGTTACAATGTCACTTCACACATTTTTGATGAAACTTTTGCAGCTGCTCAAATTCACTCAATACGGAAATGAGCTCATTGCATGAATTTGGTGACCTGAAAACTATCTGCTATATCTAAGCTGCCCTGTCCGTCTGAAATCCTAACTTCGAATGAGCAACTCACTCAATTCTGTGCCTACATGAAGATTCTTAAGTTATACTTATTTTTATATTATTGTTGCGTTCTGTGTGTTCGGTTTCTGCTCTGCACATTCCCACTTGGAGTTAGTCGCTTGTGCCTCTAAGGGACATGAAAAATCTACATGCTATTATTTTTAATAATGTTTTTCTTTGTTTTAATGAGTGGGTCTGTGAGTTTTATTTTTGTTTTGTGTGACTGACTCATGTGACCTAGTTCTCAGAATTTCTCGGCCTCTTGTGTAAAATACATCTTGATTTCAGTGAGACCTCCTCAATACACAAAGCTTAACAACAGTGATTCTCTCAGATATGAAAACAGTTAGTTGCTTTTGTAGGTCATTCTTCTAGACACTCAAACAACACTGATTTCATTATTTTAGCTATCATGGCAGCGGAGGAGAGAAGGAAGCAGAAAGAGAAGATCAAGATCCTCAAGCAGCAGGTGAGTTGGCATTAAATGTGTGCCGACAAATCTTTTTCCTCCTTTCCTCCTCATCTAAGTGTCCTGACCCACGTAGTCCCTGTGTTCACTCCTGGAAAATGCTGAGTGGTTATTTTGTGCTACTTTACAGCTTGCCTCCCAATTACCATCATTGCTTCTAGGGCTAAACATACTGTTGTGTCTTTTGCCCAACCAAATTGAAAAAAGAGTGGTTAGAAAGTGATTTTATCTGAGGATGTTTCCCAATTTCTAAAATGTAAAGCAATATTAAGAGATTCTCTCTGTCTTTCCATCTCTCTCATTTTTTGTAGGAAAAGATCAAGCGTATTCAGCAGATTCGGATGGAGAAAGAACACAGGGCGCAGCAAATTTTGGAGGTACAGAATCTGATCCAACAGCACCTCCTGATTAAGCAGAACATTCCTGGATTGCTACAGCCCCTCAGTCTATAGTGTTTTAATCTTCCTAAAGCTCATTACTGAACAGCAGCATGCATTGGAGGGAGTTGCGTCTTCTTAGGCATAATTCCACATGGAACTAATGCTAAATTGGTCTTGGTTGACGGCTGTTGAATATTAAAATTGCTGTTGCTGCCTCTTCAGACCTGATTTAAATTGGACAGAAAAGATTTTTTTTTTCATCAGACAACAGTAACAGTTTAGCATAAGTGGGTCGAAAGAATTTTTTTTGCTGTTTTCAACACACACACACACACACACATGCAAAGGTGCATGCACATCCGCACGTGCACACATATAGAGGCACACACAATTATACTGTAGGAGCTTCAAAGTGTTTTAGCAGGACTAAATCAATTTTGAGTTGACACGGTTGACAAGCCACGCTTAACGGAAGCCTCCAACATATTCACAATTAGGTGTTAAAGAGATACATTATTCATTCGCTGTGTTTTACAAATTTCTCTGGCATTCAGAAGCATAAAATCTTTGCTCAAAGCAGGAAAACTGCAAACAATCACTTTAAGTGCAGCAAAGCCCTCACATCAAGACTGATTGATATCGGCCTGTATCTGTGATTACTGACTTTAATCTTTATTTGATAGGCCAAACGGAGAAAGAAGCAAGAAGTCACCAATGCCAAAATAATGGAGGCAGAAAAACGTATAAAGGTATGTTTAGGCTTTTATCTAAACCCCTTTGAGGCACAGATTTAGAATCACAGTTATTCATTCATACATACAGTATGTGGCAGGGAACGCTTTTTTTTGACAAAAATCAACGTGAAATAGATGATTTCATATGTGCCACCATGTGGGATTTGTTCTACTTAGGAGGTGCTGGCAATAAAATTAGAGGCACCCTTTTGAAACGGGCTGAAATTCCATCAGTCTGTAGCGATTTTCATGATATTGGCACAATGGAAGCCTATTGATTTTCCCCTCATCCTCTCTTTCTCGCCTTCCAGGAGAAAGAGATGAGGAGACATCAGGCAGAGATTCTCAAACACCAGGTAGGCATTCACTACAACGTGCTCATACTCTTGAACGTAATAGTTACTGCAGAATAAAACCATTTACCTCAGACTTCACTTGAATAGGAATTGTGTGTGTACTGTGCGCGCGTGTGTGTGTGTGTGTGTGTGTGTCTGTTTTTTTATTTTTATTACAAAGGATAAAGAGATGATCCGGGGGCCCCCCCAAAATTGAGGTTTCTTAAAAAAAAATAATGATAATCATTAGATTACAAAAAATATATAAATTAGTTATGAACATGATCGTTGTTTTTTGTTAGTTATGTAACCTATCACTCAATTTGGGCAAATTAGATGTTTCCCCCAATTATAGCCTACCCAGCTTTATCAAGCTGTTTTTGAATGGCGATTCATAATGGCAAGCGGGGCTGGTGGCAGCCAAGGGGCAAGGGTGGGCCTGCCCACCCAATCAAAAGTGAAGAATTTTTTTTTTTTCAGCCAATTAAAATATGTCTATTTACTATACCAGGACCATTCCTAGCTTCTGATTAGGTGAGCACGGCACCGCAGAGATATTGCAAGGGCAAAAAATTTGGTGTTGGGACGGGGGCTCACTGACAATTTAAGCTTAGGGCACCCAAAAGCTTAGCAGCGGTCCTGTGTGTGTGTGTGTGTGTGTGTGTGTGTGTGTGTGTGTGTGTGTGTGTGTGTGTGTGTGTGTGTGTGTGTGTGTGTGTGTGTGTGTGTGTGTGTGTGTGTGTGTGTGTGTGTGTGTGTGTGCGTGTGCGTGTGTGTATGTGTGAGAAAGAAAGAGAGTGATTGAGTGTATTTAGAGTATGTGGATTAATTACAGGCATGTGTGAGTATATCTATATAAAATGTGGTTAATTAGCAAACATCTATTAAATGAAAGTCTTCATTGTGTCTCTTTATTAAACCCATGCTTAATGGTGTTGGATATAATTTCTGTTCCATAATATTTTGCCAACTCTCTCTGCTAGGAGTTGGAGAGGCATAGACTAGATATGGTATGGGTATGTTTATTTTTGTACATCTAACACCTGCATCGTGTAACTGGTTGTGTTATGGTTGTCATAGCAATGCATTAAGTGTAGCACTGGCTGCTGTCATACTACATTCTTCTGCATGGCTTTCCAGCAAAACCAACAAAAGAGAAAACGAGTCAGTATGCTGCCTCCATCTGCTTGTCCTGAGGGACAACTGACCCTGTCACGGTGGCCAGGCAGCTTCTGTCCCGCTCCCCCATCCCCCCCCCCCCCCTTCTACTCAGAATGCATTGCAAAGACTGCTAGCCAATCCACACTCACTGTCTGAAAGTGCACTCGAGGAGATTCCATCCATCACATACATTGTCTAACTGTTGTATAGGAGTAGCCTGTGTTACCCATGAGTGCTTGACGATTTGGGCCCAGACATTGAGCGTGTGTCTGTTCGTCCGTGCATCTGTTCTGCAGTCCACAGAGTGCTGGACTTTAACCTGCCCCCATCCCAGCCTCTCTGTCATTCACTGTTCCTGTACTCTGCACAACGAATGAAAACAGCTACTGAGAATCATTTTGTCTTTATGGTGGAGATACTAGTCCCAGACAGACCCCCCTGTTTGGTGAGGTGCGGCACTAACCATTGCTTGAAAATAGACCTGATAGCCTGTTAGAACAACAATACAATCTATTCCACCATGGAGACAAATATGGTTCCGTGTAGCATTTTATTTTGGCCGTGCTGTCTTGCTTGTAGCCCTTCTCACTCATACACAGCCGCAGCTGTCTACAGGTCTGCCTTTCTGGCTGGACTCTGAGCCAATTGTTGCATCAACTCCCTATAACTTCACTCGCAGCACAAAAAAGAGGGCAAATTGACAAACATGAAAGAATCCTGGTAGATACAGTTGTCATATTCACTTGTATTGCTTTTGATTTAGTGTAGATTTTTTAAAATCATAGTAATCGTCAACATATCCAGCGCTTGTGATGAACTTGAAGAAGCTGAATGCCACTGGCTTCATGTCCCTTTTGAACTTGTGCTTTGTGAAGTATTTCCATATTTTGAAAAATGAAACCAAAAATGAACTTATAATATTGTAGCAGAGTGCCTGGCATATCATCTGTTTTGTTTGTATATCACACTGACAAAACAATCATCACAAAGAGCCCGTTTATAGACACTATGTGCTGGAAATGTCTTTGGCAAGCTCTAATAGTAGCAATTGTCTTTCTGGTGGATCACAGAGGGAATGACAGTCTGATACGGTGGAGCGGTAAACCTAAAGAGATCAAATGAAATGATAGTCAGTCACCGGTGAATCATGTGCCCTTTTGCAGTAGACTGTGTATCATGCACCAAAGAACACCATTGATGTCTCATCTTCAGCAGTCACATATTGTGCTAATACATAAGCTGCCAAAACCACTGAAGTTTAACTGCTCTATTTGTAGCAATCCCTTTACCAGCCATTTGTATTTGTCGCCCCCCTCACCAAATATTCTGAGAATGATGTGTCAAATAAACATTAGAATTGACTCATCTGATACAATTCATTATTTTGACTGTAACGCCAACATGGCATATCAGAAGACTTCTGGCAACCAGCATTTTGTTGCTTTTGTTGTGTCAGCTTTAGTTTAGAGGCGCCGTCACCGATTCCAGCTGCTTTCTCTTTTTTGAGCCTGTCATCACATCTACTTTGTATCGCATCTATGTGTTGCTTTTTGGTTGTCGTCGTACTACTGTACTCTCCACTTATGCTTCCACCATACACGTGACATTGTATACATGTGAAGCATTGTTTTGTGTTTGTTCAAGTGTGGTGCCTCAATTGAAAATTAGTGCATCACAATTTTTGACATTAATACATACTAAATTTAGTCGACCTTGAGTCTGCGGTGTGTGCTCGTTAATATGCCTTTGTCTTTTGCCACTCTAGGAGAGGGAGAGGAGGAGGCAACACGTAATGCTGATGAAGGCTGTTGAGTCTCGCAAGAAAGCCGAGGTAGTCCATAAGCACACAAAGAAATGCACAAACACATACAGTCCATTCTGTAAAAAGGGCCCAATTCATTATTCCCTGGATGGATTCCCGCTTTCTCTTCTTTTTGTGCGCTCTTCCCCTCCATTCATATTTTTTTCTACACACTTACCAAGTCAAAAGATTCTGGCCCTCAAGCACTTTTCCTTTTGAATGCACAGCAGCATTAGGCTGAATTCTATTACTGCTCAGCAAAGTCAAGTAAACCGTCTTGTCTGTTTTTCACACACACATACATACACACGAATGCACACACACATGCTCACGCTTTGCTTCCCTAATGCCCCCTTGAATTTTGGACTCTGTAGGAGCGTGAGCGCTTGCGGCAGGAGAAAAGGGATGAGAAGCGTCTGAACAAAGAGCGTAAACTGGAGCAACGGCGGCTGGAGCTGGAGATAGCGAGGGAGCTGAAGAAGCCAAATGAAGACATGTGTCTGTCTGATCATAAGGTAGTTAAGATAATGGCACATCCGCGCAGTGGGTTGAATGCTAAGTTTACAAAAATAAAAATAAATGTTTTAGTTCATACACACTGATGTACAGTTGACACTCAGTTTTCCTCATTTGACTGTTGCTAAAAAAGTTGATATAGGGTGGCAGGGTCATTAAATTCCTTTCAGTTTATTATTATTATTATTATTATTATTATTATTATTATTATTATTATTATTATTATTATTATTAGTAGTAGTAGTAGTAGTAGTAGTAGTAGTAGTAGTAGTAGTAGTAGTAGTAGTAGTAGTAGTATTACATTGCGGGTTAAACATTTTCTTGAGGGTCACTACTGACCATAAGTCTTTGCGGTAGTAAGCATTTGTATGTGGGGAAGTGTGTGCCCCCAAGTGGTTAAAGGAGAGCATTGCTTAATATAGAAAAATAAGCAGTCAGTACTCTCAATTGGAAAGCACCATGATAACAGGCAACATATGTGAGATGTAATTACAGCATTTCTTCCATTTCCCATAGTTGTTTAAATCCTTATTTTACTTCCCAGCCTTATTTGGATTTAATGTAGTTCTCTCACAGTAACTCATACAGTACCAACTAAAACAATCAGCTAACGATCCCATTTAACTTTACCCACTTTGCTTTGTCCAGCCTCTCCCTGACTTCTCCCGGATCCCTGGACTCATCCTACCAGGACGTGCTGTGTCCAACTGCCTAATGCTGATGCAGTTCCTCAGAGGCTTCGGGAAAGTTTTGGGGCTTGACTTGAATTCAGATGTGCCCACTCTGGGAATGCTTCAGGAGGGCTTGCTCAATGTTGGGGACAGCATGGGCCAAGTGCAAGACCTTCTGGTCAAACTACTTTCTCTGGCAGTCTGTGATCCCGGTTTGCCACCTGGACAAAAGGTGAGCTATGTCAAAGTTCAATAAGTCAGACAGTTTACTACTGTCACTTTAAGTTTAAGCTGACAGGGAAATATGGCACTTTTTGGCTTTATCTTTCATTAAGGCACAACATTTTATGTTTACTTATGAAAAAGTAAGCTAGTATATCATTCTGTTTTTGTTTTTTTTACAAGCCAAACATATGATAATTTCAGTTATTGTCAGGCTTTGCTTAGATTTGAAACACCAATCAGCATACTGTATGTAGGATGCAGAACTTGCACTTACAAAAGCCCCTTTTATCATAAAATATGTTGTAGGGTTTAATGCACCAATTAGTAATTTTACATTTTATACCTAAATAACAATCTATGTACTAATGGTTCCACACATTAACTCAAGCTGATGTTGAATGCAGGACTATTGGAGGACAATATATTTGGGATAGTTTTCTCCCTTGTGATATTGTGGTATTTGTTATAGTGTTTACATTTAAGGCATATTGCATTGCTAATAATGCTAAAATGACAAATACCAAGCTTAGTAGGCAAATCAAGTTTAAATTGTCAAAGACGTTTTTTTTATCATCACAACTTCTCCGTCATCCCCTCTCCATCTCTATTAGACCAAAACCATGCTGGGGGACCACCTGACCAACGTTGGCATCAACAGGGATAATGTGTCTGAGGTGCTACAGATGTACATGGGAGCCCATTGTTCCAATACAGAGCTGGCCCCTCTGGCCCTCAGTCTGAAAACAAAGGCCTTCCAAGCCCACACACCTGTTCAGAAGGCCTCCATCCTGGGCTTCCTGGCCAATGAGCTGGCCTGCAGCAGATCTGTCATCAGGTAGGAGAAGCAACTGAAAAATGAAAAATGTTACCAGTTTTCTTAATATATTTTCTGTGTAAATTCCATATTGTTGGATTTTTATAAAGTGGTTTGCAAAACTTGCTTTACATCTGGATAAACTTAATGAAAAACAGCAACAACAAAAAAAAAGAACACTCACTATTCACCAGATGCACACTGGTTCCCGTGTACTTCACATGCTTTTAAATTGCTTACCAGTCAAGTTATTAATTAGCCAATAATGGTGTGTTTTATTGATGCAGTGGAACATGTTTAATAAAGCTGCAGTAGGGAGCAGTAATTTGCAGTAGATTATTTTGATTGTAATCAAATCATGCATGAATGAATCTGTGCTCTGGGATACCAGCTTATTCAACTTTGTCTTTATGCTGTAAATGTTTTGTTTTTTTACTTAATACATTTTTCAAAACTTTCTATCAAAAACACGTACAGTATATACAAAGGCACAACTATAACTGACAGGATCTATTCCCGCTTGCAGTGAGATTGAAAAGAACCTGGATCAGATGGCAAACATGAGGAAGGACAAGATCATTATGGAGGGAAAGCTGAAAAAGTAAGTCTCCTGAAAACCTCATATACTAATGCTTTAATTTATCTATACACTATCACAGATTGGTCTTGTGTGTGTTTATACAGATTGAGGATCATTTATGCCAAACGTACTGGGAGGAGGGAGGCCAGTATGGGCCTGGAGGAGAACCAGTCTGTTTGCACTCCGTCCTCTGTCGCCAAACGCAAGAGGAAACTGGCTGACAGTGACGATGATGAGGACGAAGATGACGACAGTGATGACCAGGCAGAGGAGGATGAGGAGGAGGAGGAGGAAGAAATCAAAAAGGTTAAAAAAGTGGAGACATATGATGAGGTAAAAACATCTGTAGATCAATTATCAATACTGACCTTGGGACAGCTGCTCGGAGAAGATATTTACTGTGTTGGTTTTCCCGTTTCCAGGATGAAGTTGACCAAGCCACCAGTATCGAGGAGCTGGAGAAGCAGATAGAGAAGTTAGCCAAGGTATGTTCTTCTGTGAAATGTACAAAGGTTGTGACAAAGTTAGTACTCAGAAAATGAACACATGGTTAGCACCGATAATGTGTGATTAAAAAACGAAACACACAAGAGAGATAAAAGAAAGAAAGTCTCTTGGGGAAACAGCTATGAAGAGATAAACCACAGAAATGTTACAGGACGTCACTGTTTGTTGCCAAGAGGAATAGTTTATTTTTTAAATACAATTATATTTTATTCATAAGATGAAGCAACACTCCGGTTAATAGGTTTGAAACCTATATACAGTATATGAAGAACATTTAAAGATGTAAATTAATTCAACCTCAAAATGCTATTATATACAGTGTAACAAAAACAATCCATGGGATCATTTTATCATCATGTATGATGACGTAGGGTTATTTGCTAATTGGGGCTTGAATTAGCTTAATTAAATTACCTAATTTAAATAGGAGTTCATTCTTAATATATCAAGGTGAAAGCGTTGTTTAAAAAAAAGTGTAATTTTGTTTTCCCTGAAGGTCTGTAGATCAATATATTGCTTATACATAACAAAGTATGTTTTGTACCTTTGCAGCAACATCATCAGACCAGAAAAAAGTTGTTTGAAATATCCCATTCTCTGCGCTCCATGATGTATGGCCAGGACCGTTACCGCCGGCGGTACTGGGTGCTTCCTCACTGTGGAGGGGTCTTCATTGAAGCAATGGAGAGTGGAGAAGGTAGTTAAACTAAAAGAAAAGAAAAAACTCAACACGCACAAATCATACAACAGGTTTTTGTTGCAGGAAGAGGTAGAAATCATTGTTGTCTGTTCCACTGCGTGCTCAGCTGTTTTTTGGCAGTGTGAAATATGCTGATGGTGCCTTTCTGTATCTTAATTCTCTAAAACTAATTTGAGATTGCATCTGTAAACTATATAATAATCTAACACAACTCTTCTTACCTTCCAAAGTAAAAGTGTAAAATAATTGTACAGAATAATCAGCACTTCAGTTGTTATCAACCACGGTGGGTTGTGTCTTTAGCTACGTACATTAATCCTTGGCTCTCATTTTCCTGCAGCTGCAGAGGAAGTGGAGGAGGAGCGACAGAGGAGGAGGAGAGCAGCAGAGGAGGTCAAGGTCAAAGAGGAAGCTCAGGAGATGGAGGTGCAGAATGAGAAATCCAGCAGCCTGGATGGGCAGAACACTCCAACACAAGGCTCGGACACACAGACTGAAGAGGAAAAGAAAGCCTCCCCGAGCCTCTTCTACCAGAAGCCAGGCTGTCTATCCACACTGTGCACATTCCAGGACGTGGACAAAGAAACTGTGAATGCAGTGGAAAAGGAGAGTCCCCGTGTGAAACAAAACGTCAGCCCCATGGGCACTCACTGTATCTCCACAAGCACCATAACATCCTCCTCCCCCGATCGCAGCACATCTCAGCCCGTAGCCGTAGCAACAACCCCCTCCATGACGACCACTAATAATGACACTACCAACCCAGCCTCGTCTTCTTTATCCGTCCCGTGCCTTGCAGAGAACACTCCTCCTCCTCCCTCCTCCCCTGCTCCGTGCCCTCAGCTCTCCTTCCAGGCCAACGACCAGCTGTTGCGAGTGCTGACGGAGAGGAGCGGGCACTGGTTCAGTCTGCTGCCTCGTAACCCCTGTGACCTGTCCTCCCTCACCACCACTCCTCCAGGAGCCGCCCGCGTCTCTCCCCAGGCCTCCTCCACCCCGGTCCGGCCCAGATCCCCGCCCCAGTCCCCTGCCCTGCCCCTCACCCCCTCTGCTGCCTCAGCCTCCACCAGCCCACACCACCCGGCCGCTCTGCTCAACTACCCACTGTCAGCCCTGCAGGTGAGGAAGGATGCTGGCCAGTGAGATAGCTGTGTTCTGTATACTGTAGTTAGCGTTTACATTTTATTTTTTTTAACTTTATTTTGAGGCTTAAGGCTAGTCTGGCTAACTGGATATAGACAACGAGTATCGCGCTCTTGAAAGATAATGTCGCCAAACTCCTCCCCTTCCCCTTCCTCTTACCCGCTTTAGCCTACCATTTATGCTCTGCTCAGAAAGGGAGACAACAGAAAGTGCCCCTGTGTGTTTTATACGGTTTGATATTATCCAGCTCATAATGTTGCTGCACACACACGGCGCGTCATTTTAACTGTGTCGGTCGGCACCTTTTTTAAAAGGTCGGCGCCAAATTGTACTATTTTGAAAGGACACGTTTAAACTTCCTGGGCTTTGCGACCTAACCAGGGGCCTATCCGAAAAGTATTTTTTGCATAGGAAATTTCCTTTCCTATCGAGATGAACCGGAAGTACTCGGTGGATAGGTGATCCGAATTCTCAAAGTGCTTAGGAAAGGCATAGGAAAGGAGCCTTGATTCATCCTTTAACCCTCCTTTAGCATAGGTTACTCCGGACCAACCTATGCTAAAGGAAAGGAGATAGTGGTATCCCATAATCCTTTACGGCGGCACCGCCGGAGTTTACCGACTCTACACGAATACGAACGAGAGGTAAAACAGAAGAGAGGAGAGGAGAAGAGAAGAGAGGAAGATTTAACTCGGCTAAAACAAAATACCCCCCTCCCCTCCCCATTAAGATAATAAAGAACTCATAAAAGACCAACATCATAATAGTTATTTTCGTAGCACATAATTTACACCATAATAAAATAAAATACCAACTTCACATTTAATGAAGTTACTGGGGGCAGTTCATTTCAACATCAACATAAGTGTAGCCTCTTTTTATTCCACATGTGAATTGGGATATATGGGAGTGATTCTCACTCTGTTGGCGACAACCTGATTAAAATCAATATGAAAAGAACGCATGGATCAAACGAGCGCTTGTTGTAGTCAATTTTCGGAGAATAGTGTAGTTTCACGCTAGTGACTCACGTCAGCAATACTCGCTGTCGCGCAATGACGTCGGTTAGGAAAAGTGGAGTCGAATTCATTTGAAACAGCGCTGTCCTTTCCTATGTTCGATAGGAAGCACCTTTCATCTCTCCTTAACCCCGATGACGTTTAGGGGTTAAGGTATAGGAAAGGAGGCTTATAGGTTAGGAGATTGGACTTTTCGGATAGGCCCCAGGACTAACCAGGATAGCACAATCAGCAAATAAAGTCCTTATAGAGTTTAGTTTTAATCCAGTCCACTTAGGAAAACAAGATGTGGTTTTCTTTATGGCATGTATCCAGGGAACATATCTGGAAGTCGAGTCACAGATGAAATAGGGGAGCAGGAGCTCACAATACAACATACTGTATCCATTTCATGTGATATTGCTAGTAAAACACATTTATGCAGATACCTAGAAGTAAAAACTATTTAATTGAATTTCCTTTCTTTCTATGTAACTATCACCTCAACTTTGACTTTGTGTTTCGCTCTCATCTACCTCCACCTCCTTCACCCTGTTGTTTTTCCTCTTTTCTCCCCAGGTGAAGTCAGCTGCTTCATTGCTAGGAGTTTCTTTTGGAAGCTGGCCCAGTGGCATGATGAGTCCCAGCTTGCCTCTGTGCAGCAGCCCCATGCCGGGTCAATCCTTGGAGGGCAACACGGCAGCAAGTGTTTCCAGTAAGAGCGAATCACCTTTACCTCGCATCGACAAAACCTCATCCATGGGCTCTCCTGCCCTGGAAATGCCCAAATCCCTGGACCACCCCTTACCTCGGCCTATTCCAGAGGGTGAGTGACAACAACAAAAAAGCATTGAGAGAAATGAAAGGCCAAAATCAAACTCAATATTTTTTAATTGAAATGTATTCACCTGCATGGAAAGATTTCCTTTGACTGAATAGTCCAATATAATTGGATTAGGGAATGTTCTGCTCTACTGTACTCAATTTCATTTGGGTATAACGTAGCTGAATAATGCACCTTTCACAGTGATGTATGTTGGGTGTCTTCTAGCTCACATGCTTATTTGTGCTTATTGTCTCAGAGCTGCTGACAGGTTGGTGGCGGGTGTCTGACGTGGAGGAGCTCAGGGCTTTAGTCAGTGCTCTCCACAGCCGAGGCTTCAGAGAGAAGGGCCTCCAGAGGCAGGTGCAGAAATACATGGAGATCATCCCTCAGGTCTGCACAAAACACAGAGACGGTAAGTGTCTCAACACTTCTTCTGAGCACATTATCACTGTGAATAGCCTTGATTCATGGAAAAGAAAATTGAGAGTGTAGATTATTTGTATAGTGATAAACTGCAGTGCAAACACTTTATTATTGATGATTCAGTGACATAAATATCATCACTTGATATAGCACACAATCTTGCAATTCAATTGATATATCAAATAAATGGGTTTTAAATTGAAAGTTTAAACCGTTTTGCACTTTTGTGTATTTTTTAAATCTTTTAAATTAGAACTGCTGTGATGTTTAAGCCTTTATAACCTTACACATAATATCACCACCAACCAAAAAGGCTATAATTATTATGACATCAGACAGTATTGGTATCGGACGATATTCAAAACCAATTCTCCAATCGGATCGGAACTGTAATATAGTTGATAAGTGCATCTCTAATAAACTGGGTTTGTTCATGCATTGGGAAAATGTGTGGATTCTGTATAGCCGACTGATGTCTGTCATGCTGTCCATCTAGTGGCCATGATTGAGCTCTGCGACCTGGAGGAAAGCCAGGTCAGTGTGGAGTCGGTGCGGGGCTGGTGTGTGGAGGAGCAGGCCATGGAGATGGACATTGCAGTGCTGCAGCAGGTAGAGGAACTGGAGAGGAAAGTCACATCAGCCAGTCTGCAGGTCAAGGTAAAACACGTACACAAAAAGAACACAAATACCCCATCCCAACACATTTGATTTGCGGTGTGATCCACGGCCAAAAGACTTACACAGCTAATGTCCTCTCCTCTCCTCTCCTCTCCCAGGGCTGGACATTTTCGGACCCCCAGTCGGAGCGAGAGGACCTGGTGTATTTCGAGCACAAACCCCTGACCAAATCGAAGCCAGCACCAGCATCTACAAACGCGGGGGGAGACAAGGACTCCAAGGAGCAGCATGCCCCAGAGGAGCGGGTGGAGAAGGGCGGGGTGTCGCGTCACCCAGACAACCCGCTGGACATAGCAGTGACCCGTCTGATTGAGTTGGAGCGCAACATCGAGAGAAGGTACCTGAGGAGCCCCTTAGGTACCACCATTCAAATCAGGCTGGATAATGTGGGTACGGTCACTGTCCCTGCCCCCGCCCCATCCACTAGTGCTGACAGGGAAGGGTAGGTCATTTTCTCCAACCAAAGCCTCCCCCCACTCCTCTCCCACTAAGACCCTTTTCCTCTCGTCTCTGTGTGCTTTATTTTTTTCCCCCCATACTACTCAAAGAAGTGAGGGTCTTTGCTGCTTTCAAGGCGGATGTTTTTGTGGTGGCTTGTTGCTTTTGTGTCCGTTCCTTTGGTATTGTGCAGTCTCTTTTTTTTTGTGTACGGAGGGTGGGCTCCACTCAGCTTCCTTTCCTATTTTTTGTTGTTGTTGACCTGCAGTCATTTGCATGGTATTGTGCATCAGTAACCTTGGTTTTGGGCATACTCATGGCTCCCACTATACAGCATACTTACACAGGTTTTACTCCTTCACTCATTCTGCATGATCGTCCTCCTAACATAACAAAATGGATGTGTGCCTCTACCCCAGCGCCCACATACCCCCAAAAATCCTCATGCCTGTCTCTGCACAGCTGGAGCTCTTTATGGTCTGCTTCCTTGTTGGAGGGCTGGTTGAACTGATTCATTTCTATCTGTTTGTGTGAAAGCGCCCACATATACAAGTCTATGTGTGCATTTTGCTTTTCTCATCACCTTCCCATCATTCCTCATTCTCTTCCTCCAGCGGTGAGGAGGAGGTTGCCCATGGCATGAAGGTGTGGAGAAAGGCCCTGACTGAAGTGCGCAGTGCTGCCCAGTTGGCCATGTGTATCCAGCAACTACAGAAGTCCATTGCCTGGGAGAGGTCCATCATGAAAGTGGTGAGCAGCAGAAAAAATTTAACCACCTTATATTTCCATTGTCACAACATTAAAAACAAGCTTTATTCAGGAAGTGTGCTCTCTTTTTTAATGGATGCAAATGTGTTTTCTTTTTAGTACTGTCAGCTGTGCAGGAAGGGGGATAATGAGGACCTCCTCTTGCTATGTGATGGCTGTGACAAAGGCTGCCACACTTACTGCCACAAACCCAAGATCACTACTATCCCAGAGGGAGACTGGTACTGCCCAGCCTGCATATCCAAGGTATCAGAGGCATTTATTTATAATGCACCTCCCTATGTCTTACTCCTACTTGTAGCAGGAAGTTTAAGAAAATATTCATATATCAGCAAAAACAGATATTCTGTATGTTGCTTTTTTATGCCTTTATTGTAACGTGGGCAGTTGAGAAGTGACAGAGAGAAAATGAAATACGACAAAGGCCCCATAGGCCTCCAAACCGGGAGTGTTTCCATCACAATACTTAGTATGCATCTTCAGTAACCGGCCACCAGGGCCAACGACTGCAAGGATTATGCATTTCCTCTAAAGTTTTATTAGGTTTCCTCTCATCCTTTATTGTCTGCAGCATGGATTTAACCTTCATCACATTAAGTGATAATAAATCTCATTCATATTCATGCTAACAATTCAGGGACGCTGCTGGAGAACAACAGATTTGATTTCAAGCTTCACAGAACGTTTGTATGTAGATGTGGTCAGGGAAGAAACTGAATGATATATTTGTGGTGTAAAACTATTATAAATTGAACAGATATTTTAGAAAATTCAAATGTTACTCAGACAAATCAGTCTAAGTGGACACTAAACTATTAGTTTTTATAGCACACCAGACCTCAGGGAATACTTTGTTTACTCTGTTCAGGCAAGTGGTCCGACTCCCAAGAGCAAAAAACCTCCAAGCAAACAAGTAGCATCCAGTGGAGGAAGTGCTAAGAAAGGTGCGGAGACAAAGAAGAACGGCAAGCAGGCAGGCAACGGGGAAGTGTCGGAGGAGGACCCGGCCAGCGCCAGCAGCACGCCCAAGAAAGGAGCAAAAGACACCAGCAGGAAGAGGAAAACAGAGGAGAGCTCACCTGCTCCGCCAGCAGCCAATCAAGAGAGCCCTGTTTGTGTGAAGCGAGCCAAGACTGCTAAAGACAACAACAGGGACCTGGGATTATGCAGGTATGTGCCTCTGGCCTGCTCCTACTTGTCTCTCTGTTGAATCTTTCATTTATTTATCACCTTACTTCTGAACACTTCCAAAGCTTCCATCTTCTAATGTCTAACAGTATCAAGTAGTTTCAGGGGGCTGATGTGTTTTCTCTGTATAAGTATATATTATTTTTTCTTTTTGTTTGGTTTAACCTCAAAACTTTAAGGCCATCGTGTAATTTTGAATCAAATCTTTTCTACAAACATTAAAATAAAGTAGTTAGTATTGGATTGGCAGGATACCTGATAAGGTAACACTTTATAATAACTATCCGTTGTAACTCGTTAATAGATCATTAGTAAACTCTTAATTAATGATTATTAATGATTTGTTAAGTGTTTGTTAGCAGTTTGTTAAGGATTTATAACAATGGTAGATAGTTAATAGCTTAATAATTGAATCAGTTCATCTGGGAGGTAATCCGAGATAGGCAAGGCAAGGCAAGGCAAGTTTATTTATATAGCACAATTCAGACACAAGGCCACTCAAAGTGCTTTACAGGGGCAAGATTAGAATACATAAAACACATTATAAAACATTTAAAAGCGAATAAAAGAAGCAAATAAAATAAAAATTGCAGGTTAAAATGGAGACACATTATAAAACATTTAAAAGCTAATAAAAGAAGCAAATAAAATAAAAATTGCAGGTTAAAATGGAAACAAAAAAGTCTTCAGACTCGATTTAAAAGAACTGAGAGTTGCAGCAGACCTCAAGTTTTCTGGGAGTTTGTTCCAGATTTTTGGTGCATAATAACTAAAAGCTGCTTCTCCTTGATACCGACGAGGCTGAAATAGGCTATAGACTATACACAGTGCATGGGCAACTGAGGGCAGCCCCATTTTCAAATATTTTTAAATAAACTCAATACACACTGTGCATGCCATGGACTTGAACGTGACGTGATCGGTTAATCTCGGATTACCTCCCAGATGAACTGATTCAATTATTAAGCTATTAACTATCTACCATTGTTATAAATCCTTAACAAACTGCTAACAAACACTTAACAAATCATTAATAATCATTAATTAAGAGTTTACTAATGATGTATTAACGAGTTACAACGGATAGTTATTATAAAGTGTTACCTAATAATTTATAAATTCTCAGACTTCAAAATAAAACCAAACCAATGGGCTGCATAGCAACATGTATTTAATCCATTGTTAGTATAAAAAAGTTGATGATAGCTGCTTTAATGGAAGAATTTATATTTAAAAAAAAAGATTCTCCAAGTAACATCCGAGGCTTTCTTTACCCAACAAATTAATTTATTTTCCCTTGCCTAACAGTGTGTGTGTGTGTGTGTGTGTGTGTGTGTATTTGTTTGTTCAACAGGGTACTGCTTGCTGAGTTGGAGCGTCATCAGGATGCATGGCCTTTTCTAACGCCCGTCAACGTGAAATCGGTCCCCGGTTACAAGAAGGTCATCAAGAAACCGATGGACTTCTCCACTATACGTGAGAAGCTTGTGAGCAGCCAGTAAGTTCCCATCACTTCTATTGGTTGTTTTTGCTACTGAAAGTTAGTGTCATGGTTTGCATCAAATAAGTGTTACACAACAGTATGTGATGTGTCAGCTGTATGTAAGATGCACTTCCTTACCTTTTTTTATTATTATTTCAGGTATCAAAACCTGGAGACTTTCATCATTGATGTCAACCTGGTCTTTGATAATTGTGAGAAATATAATGAAGACAATTCAGACATTGGTCGATCTGGTCACAACATGAGGAAGTTCTTTGAGAAGCGCTGGACTGAGCTTCTGAAACAAACAAACTAAACGTCTGTGCACGTTCTTCCCCATAAACCCATTCACCAGGTTTTTAATTTGAACTTTTATTTCCTGATGGAGAATGTGGCTTTGCAGGATGTGAAGAAGCAAGAAGTCAAATCCTTAATAAGGAACCCATGGTGTGCTAGACAGAGATGTCACCTCGGAGAAAAAAAAAGGAAAAATAAAAAAGTCGTTACATGAGGTGCGCTGGATTTTATTACAACAGGGATAAAAGCCCCAAAGAGTCCCAGAGAAATGGGGTGTCGTAGTGCAATACCATTCCCTGTCTCAGAACACTGCACTGAATTAATCCTCAACTGTCACTGATGTGTCTGCTCTAGATTACTTTCCACTACTTGTAAATAGTCTTTTGTTATTTAATCGTATTATAGTGAATGTATTTAATTTTGTAATAATTATTTATGAATCAAGGTCCACTTCATTTTCTATGAAAAGGAAGAATCAGCTGAACTGCTTTGAATTAAAAAAAGGAATGTTTCTTGGTGTTTTTATTTTTTTCCTCCCAAATATCAAACAAAGCCAAGAAAAAAAAACTGTTTACACTGTTCAGTGCTTTGGGGCATCAGAGGACTGTATTCATATGTTCAAACTGTAAAACTGCATTTATTTACAGTAACAGCAGAGGAACAGTTAGACAATGGTGATTCATGTGTATATACTGTTTATTAATGTCAATATTATGTCTTGTTTGGAACGATGTGTAAAAATTGTTTAAGAATATTAAGATATTGTTTATGCCTTAGAATGATTGTAGCATTCTATTTTAGTGAACGTGATGAAAACATTATCATAAATATTGTTTGTACAGTATATACATATCCTCTGCAAACACTGTGGTATCCTTAATCTTGGTAGTGCCTACCCTTCCAACAGGGGCATGTAGGGGATGTTATTGTTTTTAGTTTTCATTCTTATGACTTTATTTCTTTTCTTTTATATGATTTCAATCCAACAAGGCCTCCAAAGTTGGACAGTGACACAGAAATCATTCCTCACCATAGAAGAAGAAAAAGACAAAAAAAGGAACAACAAGCATTCAGTTATGCTTCCATGATACATTTCCTCGTAATCTGCCACAATACAGAGGACCTAAGGCCATTTGTAACCACTGTGTTGAACCTTGCTGTGTGTTGTGGCCTGATGGGGGCAGCTAGATTTTTTTGTACCCAAGTCAAGAGTACTTGAAGTTACTTTATTTAAGATATTGTGGAATAAAAGTATCATTCTTTTGTAGGAGCTTTATTTTTCACTAGTGTGTGGCACGGACCTATTAAAAGGATGTTTTTCAACGTAAATGTCTTCCGCTTGTTTTATTTCAATCCAATCCCTAAAGAGCTGCTTTTGATCGAAAGGATTGATCCCTTTAATTCTCTCATAGTACGCATCGTTGGATTCTGAGCTCAATTTCAAGGGGTAAACTATGGCATTAGGGCTATTTTTTAACAAATAAAAATGTGTCCAATAACGTACTGTTAAAAACTTGATGACTGGTGCTAAACACAAACATGCAAAAACCTTTACAGTGGCCTCAAACTGTGCATTAAGATGACAGAAATTCGAAAAATAGTTGTCAAGATGAATGACAAAAACCTTGGGTTGACAAGTATGCTTGTCATACCAGAGCTTAATCCAAGCCATATTTTTCATAAAAATTATTAATTAAATTTAAAATTAGGAAGTAAGGAAATGCATGTCACTTCTGAAGTACTACTTGCTGTAGTTTGTTCTGGTTTTGCGAGACTACTTTGTAAGTAGTGTGAATTTTTAAATTTGGATAGCAACGTTAATCTTAAACTCTCATTTCAATTTAAACCTTATTTCAAATACACATATAGCCTCCAATCACAAGCAAAAGTACAGCAGAGATAAAACGTGATTGATCTGACTGAAAAATATCGGTAGCAAATATGGTAAATGCCTGTGTTTGCAGTAAACCCTTAATATAATGAAAACCTCTAGCAACACAATTTAAAGTACAGTGAAAGTAAAGAACCTGAAAGCAGCATTTCAATATTGTAGCTGGTTGAGATGAAACACATTTTAACTTTGGTAGTTCAATGTATGACACAGAAACTGATCATACTGTCTGTAGTTGTCAATGTAACCAGTAAGTAAGGCTGTACAATAACTGTTGTGGAGTAAAATGAAGAACATTTCCATCTGAGGTGTAGTGCAGTAGAAGTTTGAGGTGATATAAAATGTGAAATCTGATTTAGTAAATGCACTTTCCTTGCCCATGTGAATTTGTCACATGTAGGATTGACAGGTAGACTAGATGGACTTTAAACCGTAATGCTACATAATGCAGTGCATCAAATGGAACATTGGCCCATAGGTCCATAGGTCTTGAAAACAATATTTTCCATGCTCTACAGGTCACCAGAGAGCATGACGTAGCCGGGTTACGTCACGGTCAGCTGCTCGATGAGGAAGTAAACAACATTCAACTGAACGAATCAGGCGATAAGGCAACAGGACGGAGACAGGTAGCTTACATTGCACTGCTGTAGCTAGATCTAAATATCATTACAAAAACATTTCACTTTATTTACCGTGTGAGTTTAGGCTGTTTTGACACATTTTCCTTCCGCGTTGGTGAATCATATTTGACGTTAAGCAATAAGCAGCTACTTTGTTGGCTCTGCTGCACCGTTAGCTTCAGACTTGGCTACAGTAGGATGTAGCCTACAACAAGGAAATTCATATGGATATTCCTTGTTTCTTCGTCTGCTGTTACACTCGAATGTTCCCTTTGTAAACGTTGAAAAGCGGAATCGTTGTTAGACATTGACTGTTGTATTACTGTAGGCCTACTTCAGTAGTCCGATAACCCTGGGACTCATTAATGAGATCTTGACTTGACGTGAGGAATAGCCTATTAGCCTAGTTAAGAAAACATATTAATATTAAATTGCGTTTATTTACTTTTAACCTGGTAATAGCCTATATATAGGCTACAAATAAAACAAATAGTCAGGTCTAAATGAACTATGCCTAGCCAGTAGCCTATATTAGAATACAAAACAATAACGTTTGGTGTGGTCTCTGTGTTGTTAAAAACTATTAGCACTGCTTTGAGAAGGGACTGCAACTAACAGTCATTTACAATTTTAAAAGTGAAAGCTCAAAATGTTGTGTGTTTTAGTGTCAGTCGATCAACTGTCTAAAACCAATCACTTGACAATTCTGTAAAACATGAACTGAGCAGCAAATTCTCACATTTGAGAAACCAGGACGTGGAAATCTTTGATATTTCTGCTTACAAACTTAAAATGTTGATTTACTATCTAAGCGGTTCCTGATAAATGTTCCACCTGTCAAGAAATCCTTTAGCCGACTAACTGTTTAAGCTTAAATGCTGTGAATGGTTTATGATCAGCATTGAAGCATAGACTCGCATCTTTGCTTATGAAGACTTGTGACTGGAGGGACCTAGACTTGCCCTTAGGGCAGCAGCATCATTGCTTATTGCATTGTTAAAAAAATAAAACTGATGTAGGCCTATATTTTTTCTATATCATGTTACCTAGGCCTACATAGGCTATTTAGGCCTAGATTTAATTTAATCACTTTCCTTTTTATATATTATGTCTCTCATTGCTTCTATGTGTGAACTTCAGGTCGGGCTAATGACGTCGCTGATTTGCACCTTACAAGACCACCGAGACGATGTCAACTGGTGTGCCTTCTCCGCCTCGCGGTTAGCCACATGTTCCGGGGACAAAACCCTCCGGGTATACAACACTCGGGACTTCTCGGAGCTGCCCTTCTCCCCGCTGTCGGGACATGGCTACGGCGTGCACTGCTGCTGCTTCAGCGCCTGCGGACAGTTCCTCGCTTCGTGTTCCACCGACGCAACCACGCTGGTCTGGTCCATGGCCACGGGCGAGATCGAGGCGGTGCTGGAGCATCCCGGCCGCAGTCCTGTGAGGATCTGTGCGCTCTCTCCCGACTCTGTCCACCTGATCTCTGGTGCCTCTGATGGCACTTTGGCCCTATGGGATTTCCCCTCCAGACAGCTACGCGGGTAAGGTTGATAGCTGAGAGAATGTGTTTGATCAACATATAGCCTATTATTATTGGCTACTTAAAGGTGCAGTGTGTAATATTGGAAGATTTAGTGGCATCAAGTTGTAAAAGTTCTAAATTGCAATGCTTCCTTGGTAACTCCTCCCTTTCGAATAATTACAGAAGCTACAGTGGCCTTCAAGGACAAGAAGCTATAGTTACTGAATAATAATAATAATAATTGATAGGTTTTATATAGCGCTTTATTGCCTAGGCACTCAAAGACGCTTTACAGGGTTCCTGGTTCAATTCGTTCACACACAGTAGCCACAGCTGCCCTGGGGCAGACTGACTGCCATTCAGCGCCAACGGCCCCTCTGACCACCACCTCAAACATACAGCAATCATACACATTCACACAAGGCAAGGTGGGTGAAGTGTCTTGCCCAAGGACACAACAACCATGACACAGGTGGCCGGGCGGGGATCGAACCGCCAACCTTGGATCGTTGGCCAACCCGCTTAACCACCTGAGCCACAGTCGCCCCGAAGATGGCATCATCCACCACTGCCTAAGTACTTTCCACAATATCAAGTGATGAGGAGAAGATATATTTAGTTATTTATTTTATTTTATAGTACTTCTTCTTGCATTTCCCCACTATAAAAATGCATATAGCCGTTAAGTTTGTTGGTTGCACCACCATGTGGGTGCAACATGGTGGCCTTCATGTATGGAAAAGGCTCATTCTAAGGAAATACAATAAATAGCTTTTGTTTTCAAGCCATCATACATTAATTAAAACATACTTATCAATAGTATATTCCATTTCTACCAGGTATGTTCTGAAAAATGTCAATACATTCTACACACTGCACCTTTAAAGCTGATGAATGAACCAGACAAAGACATGCCTGTTGATGCAGCTGCTGTTGGCTGTGTTTGTGAAGGACGGGAGCTGTGAATGAGACCACGATGGTAGCCTGCTCCTTCAGCCCCTGCAGCCAGATGTTTGTGACGGGCTCCACCTATGGAGACCTGCGTCTGTGGGACCTGGACATGAACCAGCTCCATGTGGAGAAGAATGCCCACGACCTGGGAGTCACCTGCTGCAACTTTGCTCCCAGCATCCTCAGCGGTGAGAAACATGGCAGATCATAAACAATATAAATAACAAGTTTAACTATGAAACCTGTAATGAATATAATGAGAGCATCAGTCAATATCAGATACATTCACTTTACATTTTGACCATTCATTTATTAAGGGAAATAAATAAATTCAACCATAACGAGGAAATAATAACCGTCATCCTTTTATATAAGTTGAAAATGGTTGTATAGGAAAAGGAAATTATTGCAGAATGGACATCCACCAGTTACTAAGGTTTGTCAAATTCACACTAGATAGGTGGAGGACAGCTGACCTGTTTGGCCATAAGGTCATTTCACTGTGGGGGAGAGTGACACCTACTGACTGCTTTTGTGAAAGATAAGAGTATAGTTTGGTATAACACAATATTTTTTCTTTGGTTGTTTTTGTCTTTTAGGTGGTCAAATAGTGCAGTTCCGTCTGGCATCCTGTGGGCAAGACAGTCTACTGAAGATCTGGGCCATTAACAAGTTCGGCTCTGGAGGTAGAGTGACCTGTCTTTTCATTGTAGAAGATCTCTCTCTCTCTCTCTCTCTCTCCATCATGTGATCATCTCTGTATTTTTTACAACCTCTTCATATCGCCTCCCACTGTAAACCTGGGCTATCCATTAAAGGTGCAACCATACAAGGCAGAATTCTGCGACATGTTTTCATACGCGAGGTATAAACAGTTGACTGCTTGAAGTACGGCTCTGGGTTGGAGGAAAATTCAGTATGCAGTGATTGTCTGAGGATGAATAATTATAATTGCAGTGTTATTCAACTCATTTGAGACTGATTACAGCCCTCCGAGGCACTTTACTTGTGTTATTGCTTTGTGATACATCAATACATATATGATATATCATGACAAATCACTGGTGCTGTCAAATACAACATCATTTTACTTTATTCGGATGAGCTGCCAGTCCAAGTGGGTTATTCCAGTGTTTTTAATGCTGTTAAATGCTTGTATTTACGCTCAGATTTAACTAAATCTTTACTGAGCCATTTTGGGAAGACTTTTTCTACATGTATGTAAAGATTTATATCGAGTTAACATGACCATGAATAATACATTAAAAATGATAAATGCCACTTATTTGTGTGCATAACATCACTAGTTTCTTTCTCTTGTAGCCTATAAGATGCAGCTCCTGCATGCCTTATCTGGCCAGTCGGCTCCGGTCCTCACCTGTGCCTTCTCCTCGGATGGACAGCTGCTTGTGTCTGGGTAGGATCTTTTAGAAGGTTAAGGAGGCATGTCGACTTCTTAATATTTTAGCCCATTTATACAGATTGGACATATACTCGTCATATACGTCCTGACCATTTTCCAAAAGCTTGTGTTAATTCTTCTGAGTGATTTCTTACTTTCCGGTGGTGGGAGAAGCACTCAGATCTTTTGCTTTAGTAAAAGTAGCCATACTACAGTGTTAAATATACCAAAGTATATAAAATACACCTACCAAAAATAAAGGTACAGAATGAGCCATTTCAGAAATACACATATAATATTACCAGATTATTGTAAGTGATGCAATAACATGTAAATTATTTTAATGTTTCAGCTGGTAAACATACGGCTAACACAACTGTAACAAAAAAGTCTATTTCAACTATAGCAAGTTTAACAGCTGTCGGAAAGTAAGACGGTTGTGAGACGGTCAGCCGTCATGTTCATCCAAATTATATTTGATGGGCTAAAACTAGAAAAACCTCCTGTATGTCTTTTTAACAGGCACACAATTTCTGTCAAAGAAATTCCCAAGAAACTGCTGGAATTGCAAGCCAAATGGCTACATCTATATTTTACACCAAACTCTTGATCTTAAATAGATCAGCGTCCGCGTCTTGATCTATTTAAGATCAAGAGATTGGTGTAAAATATTGATTGTTTGCTTGGACCTAGAAGTAGGCTACACAACTTTAAGAGTGCAGTAATTCAGTGCAACCACTGGAGGGAAACATGGATCGCTTTATTCCTGAAATGATTGAATGCGGCTTTGAACATACAGTAGCCTACATTACCAAATATTCAGTTATTTAAGATAGTTCTTACTTTCTTACAAATGTGTCTTTTTATTTTCTTTAGCTCCGTGGACAAAACTGTTGCAGTCTATGATGCTGTAAGTACCTCACCTTTTTATTGATTGGCTTAGTAGAAAAAGTTTTTTACCATAATGATTTGCTGCTCGAATTATAACTAACATTCAGATTTTGTTTTGGGCTACACTTTGCAGAAAAATGCAGTTTTGCTTTACACACTGAACCAGCACGAGAGGTAAATACTTATTTATACGTAGTTACGTTTTGTTAACTGGGATTTCTCATTATTAAAAGCATGAATTTGTAAAAGTCTAAAGGTAAATACGTCAATTTCTCTTAATTTTAGCTAGACAGACTATATTTTGTATAATTAGTGCTGTGTAGTTATTTGATGATGTAATTGAATGATTTTGCACATATTTTTTCTCTTGAGAAAAATCTAATATTGAGATATTGTTAGTTTATAAATGTGATTTTAAAAAAACAAAAGCACCATAGAAATACAGACATATTCAAACATATTGATAGTGGGAAAAGCTGTAATAATTCTATAGCAATATACATTTTGTCCATATTTCTACTCCCAACACTTACGGACTTGATGTTTGTGCAGATTTCCTAAAAGAGGTTATTCACACAGTTTCTCTGGCAACCAGTGGGTAACTCCTCTGTGTACAAACATACACAGATTTTAGTCTCTCTTTAATGTTGTTAGGGGAAAAAACCTGCAGCGAGATGCTTTTGCAATGCACTTTAAAAACACATGAATTAGTGATGATATCTTGCATTTCTCAACCTATTTTATTTGATGTTTTTCCTTATTCCACGGATAACTGGAGAAATGTGAAAATGTCATATTTAGGTATTTCCTGACTAGTGTTCAAACACTAAATTATAGTGGTAAAATAAAACAGGTGCAGTGAATGTCAATTACAAAAAGATATCACTTGACACAGAAGACAATGCCTTTAGAGTAGGGTAGGGTAGGACTTGTATCACAACGTTTCCCCCCTCTACAGATAGACGTACACATAACACTGTAGCTCTGAGTGATCACACTTACAAGCTATTCAAGTCAATCCAGCCACCTGTGATTGAAAGGCAGGAAGCGCGCCTCCTTTCAAGCGGGGAGAATCAAAAATCATCATGGGAAAAATCACAAACTGAAGTGGAAGTAGATTGAAGTTGAGAGAAGGTGGATACATGGAGGGATAGAGTAGATCAACACTTGACAAAATACCTCCAGGAAACTCAGTTGACTTTAGTGCAAAATTCTACACAGTGAACCAGGACTGGATTGGCCTTCTGATTGATGATTACAATTGCCATCCCTGCTACACATTTATGGCTGATATTTAAGCGCTAGGCTCACTTTTAAAGTTCTACGATCTCAGGACTAAGATTTGTGGGTTTTGGCCTCAGTTCCTGAGTTCTTTGAATGGGCCCTGCTTAACGATCCGGTACTGGCGGTTTTTCATTATCAAGTTATTTCTTCCAAAGTGGAGACTACAGAAGAAGGTGATAACTTCACACTGACAGAAATTACGATTATCTCTAAGGTTACCTCTGACAATTGATACAATACTCTCCTTTTATTGGTAAATCTCTTTAGTCTGTTTTCTGTTACTATATCCAGACAAAGATGTACCTTACTGTTAACAGAAGCAACGTCCAGGTGACTAATGTCTTCTACTGCAGGTATGTGACGGCCTGTTCTTTCTCTCCAACTTCACCGTTAATTGCTACGGGATCCATGGATAAGACAGTAAACATCTGGAGGGTGGAGGACGGATGCAGTGGCCGTGGTGGGGAATAAAAATACACACACACACACACACACACACACACATATATATATATATATATATACAGTCATATGAAAAAGTTTGGGAACCCCTCTCAGCCGGCATTATAATTGACTCTGCTTTCACAAAAAAAATATAAAAGTGGTATGTCTTTAATTTACCAGGAACAGCTAAGTACTGGGATGTTTTCCATACAAAGATTTTTTGAAAAGCAGTATTTGGTTGTATGAAATAAAATAAAATGTGAAAAACTGGCTGTGCAAAAATGTGGGTACCCTTGTGGTTTTGTTGATTTTAATGCCTGTAACAGCATGTACAACTGATGACTTTAAACACAAAGTTGGTTGGATTATGTTGTTAAGCCTTGAACCTCATAGAAATGTCTGTTTAATCATGAGAAAATGTATTTTAGGTGCCTAAATGCAAGTTGCACTTCTCTTTGACTCTCTGCTGAAGTGAGACAGAATGGGATCATCAAAACAGCTCCCAAAAGATCTGAAAAACAAAGATTGTTTATTGTCATGGTTTAGGGGAAGGCTACAAGAAGCTTTCCCAAAGGTTTCAATTGTCAATTTCGACTGTAGGGAACGTTGTCAGGAAATGGAAGGACACAGGCACAGTGGCAGTTAAACCCAGGCATGGCATACCAAGAAAAAAACAGGAGCGGCATAGGTGGAGGATTGTGAGAATGGTTGCACACAACCCACAGATCACCTCCAAAGACCTGCAAGAACATCTGGCTGCAGATTGTGTATCTGTACATCGTTCAACAATTCAGCGCAATTTGCACCAAAACATCTGCTTTTTATAAAGACCAAATAACTTAATTTTTGTCTCATCAGTCCAAAGCATTTTCTTCCAATATGAATCTGGCTTGTCTAAATGATCTTTTGCATACTCCATGCAACTGTATCTGTGGCGTGGGCGCAGAAAGGGCTTCCTTCTCATCACCCGGCCATACAGATGTTTTGGTGCAAATTGCACTGAATTGTTGAACCATGTACAGATAAACAATCTGCAGCCAGATGTTCTTGCAGGTCTTTGGAGGTGATCTTTGGGTTGTGTGCAACCATTCTCACAATCCGCCGCATATGCCGCTCTTGTACTTTTCTTGGTCTGCTAGACCTGGGTTTAACTGCAACTGTGCCTGTGTCCTTCCATTCCCTGACAACGTTCCTTACAGTAGAAATTGACAATTGAAACCTTTGGGAAAGCTTCTTGTAGCCTTCCCCTAAACCATGATAATGAATAATCTTTGTTTTTAAGATCTTTTGGGAGCAGTTGTGATGATCCCATTCTGTCTCACTTCAGCAGAGAGTCAAAGAGAAGTGCAACTTGCATTTAGGCAACTAACATACATTTTCTCATGATTAAACAGACATTTATATGAGGTTCAAGGCTTAACAACATAATCCAACCAACTTTGTGTTTAAATTCATCAGTTTTACATGCTGTTACAGGCATTAAAATCAACAAAACCACAAGGGTACCCATATTTTTGCACAGCCAGTTTTTCACATTTTATTTTATTTCATACAACCAAATACTGCTTTTCAAAAAATCTTTGTTTGGAAAACATCCCAGTACTTAGCTGTTCCTGGTAAATTAAAGACATACCACTTTTATATTTTTTTTTGTGAAAGCAGAGTCAATTATAATGCCGGCTGAGAGGGGTTCCCAAACTTTTTCATATGATTGTATATATACAGTAAACAACTACAACTACTGTTTTTATGAGGATTTATTACACTTGTTTTTCATCTGCCTCTTTTTATGCATCATGCTTCAAATGAAAAGGCGGGAAATCATTGCCTGGTAAGTTTTATTTTTATCTTAAATATTTGACACTTGACTCTTGAAAGGAATGGAAAAAGTAGCTCTTTATCTATGAGACAAAGGTACATGTAACCTCAAAAAACAAGACTCAGCAGTCACAGATAAGGTTTTATGACTCCTGTCTTCATTTCCAGGTGGCATTCTGTTTGCCAATTTTAAAATCTGCTGAAAATCTTTACGATGCTTTAAACATTTTCTGCAAAATCTAGCTATTCTAAAAAAGACTAATGCAATTTACCAGTCATATTGGAAGAATTGGACTTCAAAGGTTGCTTTTATTTAATTGACTTGTTGAAATGTGGTGCGTTGAACTAGTCTCATCTTGTTTTGAATGACACAGGTGTTATGTACACAAACGCTCTCTTCCTTAATTAATCACCCTTCAATCTCAAGTGTTACAAGTTTGCTCAGAGATTGCATTGCACTGCTCGTGTTTACCCTTGCTCTTTCCTTTTTGCGTTTGTTTCAGAAGAGTCTGCTCCAACATTAAGTGAAGGTAGGAACGAAGAAAATATGCCTTACTGTATAGTGTTTTACACTGGGGCCCCTGTGAAAATCAATAACTGAGACACCAGCCCTCATACAATATGTGCATATAAAACTTAAATGATTTTGTCATATTATTAGGGATGGTAATAATGTGTTTACAAGCAGACGCCACATCCAAGTTCGCCCTAGCATTTCTGTCTGCAATGTACAAGCCCTTTTTCATCTTTTAGTTTCATCACAAGTGTCATGGAAATGTTGATGAAACCTCCGGACATTTATTAATATTGTCATACCAACCTCTTGCTAGCCTCAGCCCCTAATCAATAATTAGACAGAAGGATATCGGAGAAAAATGCAGCCGTTTTTTTTCAAAAGGTGCTGCAGTTTATCAGGGGGCCGACTTTCTTGCTTTGTACTCACCCTCTCAGGGAGAATGTCAGCGGGCCGATCAAAGCTGCTGGTCAGCGATTGGTCAGAGATGGACGTGTCATCGTGGCTGTCGGAGGAAGGACTCGAGGGATTGGTGGAGAAATTCACTGCCAACAACATAGACGGCACGGAGCTTCTCAGTCTCACCAAGGAAACGCTGGGGTCAGAGCTGCACATAGGTGAGGAAGACAAACGTCACTAGAGCTGCAACTAACGATTATTTTGATAATCGATTAATCTGTCGATTATTTTCTCGATTAATCAATTATTAATCGATTCGTGTTTTGGCCTGTAAAATGTCAGAAAATGGTGAAATTTTTTCCAAAGCCAATGTTGACTTCCTCAAATGTATTTTTATGTCCAAAACACAAAGATATTTCAGTTTACTGTCATAATAGGATTAAAGAAACCAGAAAATATTCACATTTGAGAAGCTGAAATCAGAGAATTCGGAATTTTTTATTAAAAAATGACTTGAAACGATTAATCGATTATCAAAATAGTTGGCGATTATTTTAATAATCGATTCGTCGATTAATCGTTGCAGCTCTAAACGTCACGCTGTGCTGCGCTGCGCTCAGCGAATGCAATGCCGAAAAATCACACTTCACAATCCTACCGCCTCACACACAGGCCTAATTTTCACTTTTGTCCGCACTGTATTAAATATGAACCCACGTCTATTTGTGGGTGAGGACTTCTGAATTTATTTACACTAATAAAAGTTGGCACATTTTTTCACGTTATTAAGTTCGGGTGAAGGAATACATGGATGTTGATGGGGGGGTGAGGGGGGTTACTGAGATTACATGATGTCAGGATTCACTGTTGAAGTACTCAGCTTTTATTTGAGGCTTCGGCTGTTCTGACTTTAATCTGGAGCGCTTCATCAGTTACATAACCCAATCCCCAAAACATTATTTCCCATAAGGTTTTAAGTGGATTTACATCTAATACCATTAGGGCCATCTTGGTTATCTCCATTTTTCCCCCCAGTGGGGTTTGTTAAGTTACGAGTGTTAGGTTGTCAATGTCAGTCAGTCTACCAGCCAGGCCAGAATTCGTCAAGTAGTTGAAAGCAAATGTTTGTTGTTCTGCAATGCTGTCATTTTTCATCCCACAGTATCAATCTCTCCTCGGTTTACACAGCTTCAGTGCAGTGACAGCTTCTGTAGGCTACACATTGTTCTGTTTTCGGTAACATAGCATGAATCCCCCATTATACTTGTTAATTTCTTTTTATAGCAGAACCAGCCTACAGAACAGTATTGAGTTTTTATCTACCGCAATTAAACGCGCACATTTTTTCAAAGGTGCATTGGAGTGAAATCAATAAGTGTGCTTGTCTTCTGAAGAGGCAGCATAATATAATGAAGCACAATGTGCCAGTTATATTATCAGTCTCCAAATTGCGTTTGTGTTCAGCTGTAGTTAACAATTTATTTTATGAGATCTTTCATTTTCAAACATTTTAATAAATGCTTCTAATTTCTACTGCAGTTCTATTTTACAAAACAGTCAAACTAAAATCTGGTGCCTTCTTAGCATTTTAAATGTTGTATTGTAGCGTCAGCAGACATGGACTGCTCCATCCATGTTCACTCCCACCCACGTGCTAAACGCAGGAATAACAAATTGCTTAAAACCATGATATAGATATTATTGTGTGCATGTATGTGATAGTCTTTGGGTCAGTTTAGCTTGTTCCATTTGATGCCCCAGTGGTGTCTATTTTTGGGATAATACACAAAGTCTTAATTGGTCTGTTTTCTCCTGTGTGTGTGTGTGTGTGTGTGTGTGTGTGTGTGTGTGTGTGTGTGTGTGTGTGTGTGTGTGTGTGTGTGTGTGTGTGTGTGTGTGTGTGTGTGTGTGTGTGTGTGTGTGTGTGTGTGTGTGTGTGTGTGTGTGTGTGTGTGTGTGTGTGTGTGTGTGTGTGTGTGCTTGCGTGTTTAGAATCAGTGGGCCTGCGCAATAAACTCCTGAGGAAGGTGGAGGAGCTGAAGAGTGATTCAGTGTGCTCAGGCATTCCTGATGAGTTCCTGTGTCCAATCACCAGAGAGCTAATGAAGGAACCTGTTATTGCTGCTGGTAAGTGAAGATCCAACCTTTTTCCTCTTAGCGCTATTTACATATAATGACCCGACCAAATAAATTGGAGCCAGCTCATGAGACACTCCCAAACTCATCTGTTTCATCATAGTGAACCAATTTGCATATATTCATTTTGTATGACTTGAGTACACTGTGGACATTTCCCAACAGACGGTTACTCGTATGAAAGAGGGGCTATTGAGAGCTGGATCAACACAAAAAACCGCTCCAGTCCCATGACCAACCTCCCCTTACTGACGACTCTGCTCACCCCTAATCACACCCTGAAGATGGCTATAGGGCGCTGGAAGACAAGTCACTAGCATCCCAAGAGACCCTCTGACCCACCGTGCCCCTTTCTATTTCCCCCCTAAAGTAGACAGAAACAAGAATAAAAGTGCTCAAAGGGAATCCACAATATTTCAGGTACATGGATGTCTGAAATTTTGTTCCATTTGAGGCATCGGCAAAAGGCTAAAGCTGTCATTTCTGATCAATGTGGAGATGAAGGAAAATATCATTGCAACAGGTCTGAATGTATTTTCTGCTTCTTAAGTTATGTCCCTAATTGACATTAGCTTTCTGTCATTTTGCACGGGGTTGGAAAAATCACACGTTATTTGTTTCCACTGATAATGGCCGGTTTTAAAATTTGGATAAATTTATAAAAAAATCACTACTTTTTTTCATAAATGCTGTAGAGAAAACACACAAGGATAAAATAATACCAAAATCATTGCAACACTGTCGGCCTCTAATAAAGAAAATATTATTGAGTGCACATGAATAACATTTTGATCAGGTTTTATTTCTGGTGATATAGCCACCCTAGTAGATATTTTGCTGAACCTTTTTTATTTAAAAATTTCAAAAAGGATGTCTGCATTCTTGACTTCATTACTCTTTTTGCTAAATAGAGCTACAGACTCAGGTGTGGTTCCTCAGTTGGATCAGCAATACCAACAACCCATAGTAATAGAAATGGTAATGCCGGTTATCTTACTGAAAGTACTTTTAGCACTATCTTCAGGTAAGCATTAGACATGTGTTTTTTTCATTGTCTGAACATTGAAGGACCTTGCTTATAACAAACCCTAGAAGGAATACAGTAGTGCTTGTTCCAGCTAAAATACAGATTTTAATGTGATTTATGTGATTATTGTCATAATAAAGACATTTAAGCAATATCCAGAAATTGCAATGTCCACATTTTTTATATTTTGTCGTTGATTTTGATGGCTTGGTTAAACGCCAGTTAAGTTCAGTTGGGAAAGGAAAGTACCTTGTATCCATCCACACAAACTCTGAAACGTATGCAACAACTTTATTGGATTGTACCGTGAAAGACGTAGAAATGTAGTCCTCCATAAATATTTTATTATACCACAATAATTATGTGGCAACATTCTGCAACCCATAGCATGACTCTGAAAAGGATAAATGACAACTGTGGACATACAGCATGTATATGTAATAGGTCTCTTAAGATTTGTAATCCTCTACTGTTGCCCATGTAAATGCTCTCTCTGTGTTCAAGTAAACACTTCATATGAATATGTTCTCTGCAATGCAAAAATAAATAACATACACTGTGAATATTGAAGCAACCAATTCAATATTAGATAATGGCATACGTTTCCAACAGTGTCATTTACATTGCTTGTTTTTTTTGTTGTATTTTAATCGAATGTACCAAGAAAAATAATCTCAAGTACAAGTTATGTCTTTAGAAGCCTGTAATGCTGACAGATAACCACTTACAGGGAAATATATATAATCTGCAAATATAGTTTACACGGTACAAATATAAATGTTTTTTCAAAAGACACTTGACAATAGAAATGGTCATACCCTGCAACTAAAAGCATGAGGTTTTGTTTATATCCGTGCGCAAAGCTTTTCTCTGACTTCTATGTTTGATATAATAAATTAAGAGTATAGACAATATCCTAATTTTTTTTCTTCTTTTTTTCATCCCTACTTAAGGTATCTCTGGTTTTCTTGAATACACAAGTGTAGCTGTAGACATTGTAAGCAGAAGCGTAAATAGCCTGAGTTGAACACTGGTTCTAGATTGAAAATGCAGTGCAGCAGCATAACTCTACAAAACAGCAGGCTTTGGGAAGGGAGCTGTTCTCCGACCAGTCTCCCTTGCTACCTTATGTGGGACATAGACTATTGGCATCAGCTCTGCACCTGTGCTTCGATAAACTACATTAGACGTTGGACTCTATAAACGAGCGCTTGGGTTTGATGGGGGCCATGTGCAGCGCCGGGTTGTCTCTGGTAAGGCTGGCCTGTCTGTGCCTGCTGTCGGGGAAGCGAAGCTGGGAGGTGGATGTGCCCTTTGCCTCTCGCTGGTGGAGCCTCTCCCCATAGTCCCTTCCCTGCTGCTGGCTGCTGGCCTGACTTCCAGAGAGCTGCTCTTGGAATGAAGCGCGTTTGAACTCATTGTTAAACCCTTGAAACTCCATTACTGACATATTGAAGCTCTCCACGCCTCCTCCTCCTCCCTGTCTGTTCTGGCCCGAGCTCAGCTGGCTCTGGACTCTCACCGATTTGTCCATCACTCCCATGAAGGGCCGAGGCTTGAGCTCAGGTTTGGTCTTGAAGCTACCACTGGTCTTGATGGGGCACGGGGTGTCCGACACCTGCTGCCTGCCGCCGTCTGATAGATTCCCACTAGAGGCCTGGCTGGAGCTGGAGCCCCTTGAGCCTGCTGTTCCTCCACCACCTCCTCCACCCTCCCTCCTGACTTCCATAGCAGAGCCCAGAGCCAAGGCCAGGCCATCCAGAGCCACAGCGTGTGTGGACAGTCTCTCCGAGCCCCTGGAGAAGCTGGAGCGCGGTTGGTACATGTGGAGCTGGCCGGGCGGGGAGGAGCTGGTGGGGGACATTGGGTGATAGTGCTCAGTGGGGCTGTGTCCAGACTGTTCACAGGTGGATACCGGGCCGATGTCGATGCCCAGCGCTGGTGCTGGCCTCAGGGAGGTGGAGATGTGTCTGCCTGGCAGAGGACTGGAGGGCCCGCACATAGAGAGAGGCCTGCCTCCCACTCTGCCCCCCGACTGCAGGGAGTGGCAGTGGTGATGAGTCCTGCTTCCCTGGCTCTGGCTGTGCCTGTTGTTGATGACAGGAACAGGCTCAGGTACGTCCGCAAACAGTTGGTCCTGCTGAACATATTCTTCTTGAGGGAAACACGGCGACTGGTCAGTTAGACCAAAGGGCAAACCTCCAGGCAGAGTCCTGTTGGGAGCGTACGGATTCAGAGGCCAAAACTCTGGACTTTTCCCACACTGGCTCACCTCCTCCTCGCCTTCCTCCCTCTCTTGGTCCTTCTTGGTGTCAGTTTGTTGTGCGGGGATGCTTCTCTCTAGACTCCCCTGTGAGTACACGTCAGTCTCCTCCTCTGTGGCTTGGTGGTGGTGGGGGTGAGTGTTTTGACCCTGTTGTGCGGTGCCGTTGCCGGATGTCTTCTGATGATGTTTGAGTTCTTCCTCCACGCGCACCAGCAGGCGGCGGATCTCTCGATTGGACGGGCAGAGTCGTGCCGCTTCGTGGAGGTCTGCCAGCGCTGCAGCAAACTGCCTGGAGAAGGGAGAGAGAGAGAAAGTGAACGGGGGACATTTTTCAAACTTAATTTACATTGCCACAGAGACATATCATCCCAGCGAATTTGCTGATCCTCGCAAGATTGACTTTCCATTAGGCAAAATGATTCTGCTCTGAAATAATATACTTTGTGTAATGGGGTTGTACCTGCTACTCCTCTTGGCACGTGCTCTGGCGTAAAACGCTTCATAAGACCGGGGCTTCAGTTCCAGGGCTTTTGTTGCAAAATCCTCAGCAATGCCAAAATCCTGTGTTTTTCAGATAGAGAAATACATTTAGAACTTTGCATGGTGAGCAGTGTTTTCAAGTGACTAGACCAGAAAAAGTCTGTTCTGCAGAAATAATCTGAGCCAGTTCCAATAAAGAATAGTGTCTGTGTTCGCATCCTCATTGCGTGGATCTGAAGATCGAAGCCTGTGTAATGAAACAGAACTCACGCCTCAATCGCTTTTATTGACCAGGGAGCGGAACGAGAGGGAGAGAGAAAACAAACAGGGAGCAGCTTGTTTTTTCTGCTGATTTTTTTCCCTGCTCTCATCATCGGTCTCAGGTGAATATTTAATGACGTGAACACACATTGTGATTCTGTCCTTGAGAGTGAGGTCAAAATGGCAGCCTTGAATGCGAGACTGCGAACGCTGCTTCTGAATATTTAATGACGGTATCGTGTCGTCCCTCCGCTAGCCCTTTGCTGCCTGCGTTCTGATATAATAGGTGGTTTTAGCCGCCCCTCCCTCGCACGTCCACAGTAAATAACGCCCTGCAGAGACACAGGGGAGGAGAGTGTGCTCGGTGTGCCAGAGAGAGTGACCTTATCACATCACATTATCTGCTCCATTATTCATTGGCCACAGTGACCCTAAGGATGGCATTTTTACACAGTCTGTTAGGACGTCTGTCATTACCAGAGTGGGTTCCAAGCCTGGCTGTTGGCCACAAACATCTATCTCTGCACTAACAGCACACAGTTACTCATTGTGTCGCCACCTGCTCCCAGGTTAACGTACGTACTGCTTAGCGGGGGAGACCGTGGAATTAGATCTAAAGATCTTTAGATCTTTTTATACAGGGAGCTATACCTGCTGCTGACATTACCTTTTTATGCTGATACAGATACATTATATATACAGTATATGTGGTAAGGAGCCACCCACCTTGCCCTCCTGCCAACCCCTCAGTGTCCTGCAAGTGTTAAATAGTGCATTAGCTCGATACAGCTGTACTGTGGGCCCTTACATTGGTTTTCCTGCGGCAGCGGGAAAGGTTTAGATAGAGGGAGACCCGCAGCTCCTTCAGTCCTTTCAGCTCCTCTCCTTGGCCCTCGCGGGGAAGCTTCCTCAGGGCGTACTGGTAACGCTGGCTGGCCTCCTTCATACGTCCCTTCTGAGAAACACGGTAGAATGAATGGCCAACAGAAAGATGTAAAGGCAATCTGTGAGAAAAAAAGACTCCTCTGCAGACCTTCTCAAGTAGAATGCTGCAAATGTTCCAACACTCCTCGCAACACACTGTCCATAGCATTGGCCATAACACACCTTGTAAAGCATGTTCCCTTCCTCCATCAGCTTCTGCAGCAGGATGAGGAGAATGTCTGGTTTGGAGGAAGCCATAGCCCACGTAGCGTGACCTGATGGAAGGGGGACAAATATTTATTTCTCTGGCGTCTCTATTGCCTCGTCCCCTCTCTCCGTGCATCTTACATAAATCAATCATGTACCTGATCGATCGTGTGGAGCCGTTCTGTAGCCTTTTGGTCGATTGGAGAAAGAGAGAGGCGCAGAGGCAGTTAGGGATGTGGATGTAAAAACTGCAGGTGCTGCAGAATTGCAAGTTACAATGTACTGTATAGAAGTAAAATAGGCAATTATAAATAAATGAATAAACCAGAAGAGCGTGCAGGTGCAAAAGTATAGCTCCATCCAATTGAGCTGGGACTTCATCGATTGGTAAAGTCAGATTCAGATAGACTCTTGAGTATGGTGAGTTTGTTATTCAATTGTATCCTCATTTAGGATGCTCTACTGCAGTTTGTGGATTTGTGTAACTACGTTGTATAATATCAAATGGCTTTTGGAATGTTTTGTTTTGAACATAAAAAATAACCTAGATATGGGATTTACTGCAGGGGTTGTTACGGTGAGCATTGTAAGCATTTTATACCCGTCTTGGATCCTTTCTTAAGCAGCGAAGCCACTAGAGCCGGGTTCTGGCAGCCAGCCGTCCGCTCTGACCCTCTGGTGTTGTCGGCTCTCTCCAGCACCGCTCCATGTTCCACCAGGCAATGCGCCTAGCCATGTGTAAAATTTCAAAAAACATATCATATTTCTGTTTTTATCTAAGTTTCCAGCAATGGAAAAAGCTGATATTTCAAATAATTTGGTTGATTAGATTACACATGGGAATGAAATACTACCCTTTACATCCCAATGATTAAGGAAATCTTTGATTATCGTCATCTTGTTAGTTTTGATTAGCATCCTGCTGTTACATGAATGTAGATTACATGAATGTGAGTCAGAATGCTCAAATTGAAGTATTTTTTTTATACTCCACGTGAACTGTGATTGCAAATTGACGTCCTGTGTTGCATAAAAATGCGACCTATGAATGTATCGTCATTTTGCTAACCATCCAATCGTAACGTTTTAAAACATAAGATTACACTTTCCAACCACAGGGGAAAAAGAAAAAAATCCTCTTTTAGGTAAGGAACATTTTAAAGTTAGTGCAAAAGAATTACATGATATTTAATTACAAGTTCAGATTTTTTTTCCCATCATCAAAAAAACAGATTGAAACCCACCATATCTGCGTCCCCGTTGAGGGCAGCTAGGTCAAGGGGGGTCCGTCCCTGTCTGTCTGGTTGGTTGGGGTCTGCACCCCCCTCTACCAAGAGCTGGAGCGCACCTTTCTGGCCCTTCAGACAGGCCCAGCTAAGTGCAGTGAGCCCCTCCTGATCAGCAGAGGACAGAGACGCACCTGGGACCACAAACAACACAAATAGTGTTCACATACAGGTACATTCAGAAAAACAGCATATTTATTGGGGAAAGGCCGGACTTACTCTCACCCTTTGACAGCAGCAGTTCAACAATGCTCACGTGGCCCTCGGAGGCGGCCAGCATGAGTGCACTGCGACCCTGCTTGTCGCTGACGTTGTTGTCTGCACCTTGCTTCAGCAGCAACTCCACAACCTGGGGAAAGGGAGGTTCAATTATTTAAAATAAAAAATGGTAGAAAAAGGACAGAACTGCTTTAGTGAAGAGCGACATGATGTGCCAGTGATAAGACCTGTGTGTGTCCATGTTTGGTGGCAGTAAGCAGCGGGACCATGCCCCTGCGGTTGGGTATCTCAAGGCCCGGCCCCCGCTCCAGGAGGAAGGAACACATCTCCATCCTCCCTCTCCCTGCTGCCGCGCTCAGCACTGACAGAGGGTAGAGGCATGGAGATGAGACGGCCAGGCGGAGGAGAATATGGAACAATTGACACATTTAGGAGAGAAAGTAGAAGCAGGAGTGAGACATAATAAAGGGATTGAAAGACAAGGCTGTTTTTAACCCCCTCAGCTCTGCTCTGTGGTTCATTTGTGGAACTATACAATTGAACTGAGGCACAGTTTGAATATTATCTGGAAATAAAGATACAATATGCTAAAAACACCTGTACTTTCTCTTTCTTTTCCCCCCTCTTTAACAACAAAAGGAAACTATTTAGAGTTATTCCCAACCATGTCTCCACACACTGCATAGGTTGCCCCCTCCTCGTCCAGCCAGTGTTACTTTGACAAATGATGGGTATTAGTCTTTTTTTTTAGTATGGGCGTCCTCCAGCTAAATGAGCTGGGGATAGATAGAGGCTAGGTATTGATGCCATTCCCTGACCTCTAAGTACCCTTGATAAATGACATCATGTTTCATGTGCCCACATGCCTCAGTGAACAAATCGATTGTATAATGCTGCCTTTAAAGAGAAGTTATTGTTGTGAGACCAAGAAAACAATGAAAAACTAATCATAGCCTTTTGTTAATGTTTGTGCAGCAAGACAAAATGGTGACGGCTGATGCATTAAACATGCAAACTTACTGAACCAGTGAAAATAATATTAAGGTGAATAGTCAGAAGCTGTGATGTACAATGTATGCACTACACTACTATATATTATAATATACTGTCTTGGGTAATTGTATTCCTACGTGAAGAAATCTGAATTTGACAATCATTTTATCCTCGTAAATGGACTGTAATCCAATGATGCCAGCACTAAACATAAAACATAAAACAAAGCTCTTGCACTGTACATGCAAAGGTGAATGTTTCAGAGGGTATTTCATGCTCTCACTTTTTCTATCTCAGCACTGGAGGGTACTGTTTGATAGAATTATACTCTAATGGAGCTGCAGACACAGATACAGGCTTCATCCGAAATGCTTTCAGGAAATCAGCCTAACTAAATTCTGCAAGCTGCACTATCGCATCTGTGATAAAGGTAAAAGTATTACAGTTGAATAACAGCTGCTTTCCAGATCCTATAAATGTGTCTGGACAAGATATCCTGCGTGATAAACATGATGCTCCCTTTCTACCAAAAACAAAAAACTGTTTACAAATCGGATCAACTTCTTGATATCAACCAGAGCATCCTAAAATCCCAATACTGAAAGTACAAATCTAGTACCCCAGTCAAAGAGCTCCCTCTACATCCACATACAGGTAAGTTAACTGTTTAATATGTATTCATTGCACAGAGCTAGAATGTGCCACAAATGCAACCCCAAAGCCCTTGAGAATGACTCTACAGTAGAGCCATACTGATGGACCGAAAGAGGTGAGAAAGCTAAATTTATCCGACTGAAACGTACCCGTTTCTCCCCAGAGAGAGTCGTGAGCATCCATCTGCACTGCCAGCTGTTCATCTTTCAAGTCCAGCAAGCTCTTCACTACCTGCAGGAGAACACAATCATTTTACAGTCTCTGTGTTGCTGCTGAACAAAGAAAAGCAGAGTGCCCACAGACCTTTACCTCGGCATTCCACATCTAATAAACCCTGTACATCAAACAAGGACAGGAAACGTGCACTGCATACAAAAATACATTTCAGCAGAATATTGAGAATGTTTTTGTCGGAAGGACCTTGAGCTGATTCGTACCTGTGTGTGTCCCACACTGGCTGCAGCTGTAGCTGCCTGCTGTGCTGCCTGTGTTTTCCCAGTCACTGTCTCATTGCTGTGGTGCTGCTGTGGTTCAGTGGGGATCTCTGTGCCCCAATCATGGCCCAGCAAGATGTAGATGATTTCCACATGGCCCTTCAGCCCAGCGTGGACCAGCGCACACTGGCCATTCTTATCAGCATGGCCCACCTGGCACAGAGGGGGTACACAGAAGGACTTATAACACTGGCCCTGACCAGTGCCTTTTAACAGGCTGGCCTAGATCAGCCGTGTTTATGTCATCTGTTCCCCAGAATAGATCCTGAAAGCGTAGTGAATGTAAAACCAGGGCTGTTCAGGATATCAATGGTGTAAAGGTATTGAGAGACAGAGTGTTCTTCTGTCACAGATTTAAATCTGAAGTATCCATAGTAATTATGCTGGTCATGCCCTCCAAACCCACATTTGTCAACCTTCCTCTCGGCGCTGAATTGACACTGACCTTTGCCCCCTTCTTGCAGAGCAGGCTGACGATGTCTGCGTATCCTGCGGCGGCAGCCAGACAGAGAGGCGTCATGCCGCTGTCAATGGTCCCATCTACTGGAGCTGCCATTTCAAGCAGCAGAGCGACCATCTCCACATGCCCAAGGTGGGCGTGGACAGCCAGAATGGGCGCGTGTCCTATAACCTCTGTACACCAGGTCACGCTAGCGCCACCTAGCATCAACAGGCGACTTACCTGCAGAAGTAAAGGTAACACATAATGCTAATTTTGTGGTTCAAAATTGTAATTTGAGATTATACTAGATACTGTTTTCATGGTCCAGTGCCAATGCTGAATCTCCTCTTTTCAGCCTTTCTCTAAAACGCTCCGTTTTACAGCCTGCCTCTTTGAGCCCCGCCTTCCAAAAGTCCTGAATCTAAATACCGGTTTGAATCCAACTGCCAGGTAGATTCAGGGCTATCTGGGGTGTGCTAAATTAGGTTGGTAATGAAGGGGCATGGCTCCTCCCCTTATGATATCACAAGGGGAGATAAATCTGACTGGGGTTTTTGAACCCAGGTTTTCAGTATGGTGAAGGTGGAGAAAAAGAGAAGGTTGTTTTTTTCTCATACTTTGGGAGTCACACTGGGGACCCATATACATGTTTAATAATTTCTCTGTATATAAGATAGATTACATATTTGGGCGTTTTTTTTTTGCATTTTGCAGAGCACCCATATGTCACCTTGATGTTCGGTGTGTAGAGGTTCCTCAGGGAGGCCAGGGCAGCGGACAGGCTGTCTGTGCTGCAGTTCACCCACACGGCTTGAAGAACGCTAGAGGACACACCTGTCTTCTTACTCAGACCCTGTGAGTGTGTGAGAGAGACAGATGGATGGAGAGCGGCAGAGAGAGAGAGAGAAACAGAGAGATTAAGCTTGCTCAGATGCAATCTGTGGTGCAGAATTTGAATTGTGTCCCAGGAGTAAAGCAGTATGTACAGAGTGTGATGCCAGGCATGCAAACAGTACAATAATCACTGTACCGTGGGTGTTATTATGAATATAAGTAGTTGCTAATATGTGTGGGCGATGTTGGGGACAGGGGTTAACTCTTAATTGCACACGTCTTAGTGTGTTTCCATGCCACTATACACATTAAGTGGAGGATCTTGCACATGTACAGCCTTTGGAAATTGAGGAGATTCAGAAAGGTTTAAGTGCAGCCAGTTCCAGTCATAAACCTACATAAAAAGTTATACACACAGCATCACAGTGGTTGGTACCTTGAATATGTGAGCCTTGAGGATGTGGTGTCCCAGTTCCATGGTCTGCTGCCGGTTCAGTTTGCCTTCCTGTCTGGAGAACATGAAAGCCAGGAGAGCGTGGCCATTCCTGTAGACATGCAAATATAGTGCTTGATAATAAAAAATGGCTTAAGTTCTACTGTGCCAATAAAAATGTATTTTTGACAGGATTTTACACACCCACTGACAGTACATGCATTCTTAGAATTTTCTGGTGTGTGACCTTGTGTAAGACTATTAGGCTCACCTAGGCTCACAAAGAAAGTCTGTGCTCTCTCCGTCTGCTCTCCAAACCAACCACTCTCTGAAGGAGGGATGACACAACATCCGCGTGCCATCCCTGCGTCTCACCTACAAACACAAGCGATACAGAAAATGTCGTGAACGGTACAATTAAGTGAAACAACAGTCAAATCTTTGAAACAGAGTCTTACCATAAATCCAGCCAGGCTGTCTAATCTCTGTTGGAAGTCTATCCACTCCAGCTCCCCCCTCACGCTGCCTGCATTCAGTGCCCTGAACATTTGTTCATCAGTCAGAGGGTGCAGAGACGACAGTGCCACATTTAGCATCGGAAGAACCCGTTCAAAGACCTCTTTATCCGGAAAGCTCACACGACACATCAGCAGGTACACCTGAGATACATTCACATGTTAGACTGTTGTGAGACTGCAATAGATTTACATTTTCCTAAACTGACAATCAGTTATCTAATTTTATTATTTTGTCTAGTTGGCATCTCAGTCAAGTATAGGTTTTGGGATGTATAGCATTCATGTGTCTGTAGCAAGCAGTGAGCTGTACTGTGCAAATCAATTGCAGGGAAAGTTTTAGTAGGTTGTCACATATTTACTTGTTAATGTACTAGTAGTTAATGTCACATCTCATAGACTTTAGGTATTGTGGAACTTGCTCTTTATAGTTTTAACAGGCTTCTTGGGAGCTCATATGCAAGGTATTATACATGATATCCCTAACAACAATCAAAACAATAAAAAACAAGAACAAGGCTAAATGTGCAGTACAATAGTATACAAAATCATTAATGCAAGTATTCTGACATGTCCTCATAACTCTGGTAAATTGGGATCAAATTGAGTTAATCTTTGAAACTAGTTTAAATACTGTAGTAGCCTTCTACTATTACATAGTATTAAGTAGACTTCTAAAAAGTACACATCTTTAACACACCTTTATGCTTGCTTTTCTAAATCCGTGATCCAATCCTTAAATCATCACATTCCCACACCTTTGTGTGTATAATAAAACTCATCTGCTGTTCTATTTTAAACTGATGAGTATGTCACATTACAATGCGTTTGTCATTTACTGTAGTCACTGTGAACTATTTTTGGTATTTTGTATAAAAATCTTTGATCCTACCTTTTTTAAATGGTACTGTGAGTACCGTCTCTCCTTTTTCTGAAAACAAATTTCTGAACAATGGCTTTTGCCGGTGTACCTTGTGTGGGGACTTATGGGCAGTGATTGCCTCAGCCTCAGGCGAGATGCCATTTCATGGCATGCAGCTCACCGGGATGACTGACACGCGTTAAGTGTTAGGCTGTGAACTTGACCAGAAAAGGAGGAGGTTGGCAGGTCCAAAAATACACTCCAGTTAAGATGTGTCTTTGTAGCTCTAGGAATAAAGGCTGTAGTTTACATAGCAAGTGAAACAGTCTTTACCGCACCTGTAGTAGCCTATGTCGTTCACAACCTAATGTTTTTATTTTTTTATTTTAACAACTTACTCATTAGTCTACTTTAGCTAACGTTAACTAGGCTATTTTAATCTGTCAACCATTTAACATTCAATTAAGCTGACAGCCTGTCACTTAAGCTAACTATTGAAACTGTTTATACGTTAGATTTAGTTTTCGGGCTATTTCAACCTTTTTTTAATTGCTTTTTAAACCTGAATACGCTGAAATATGTATCCATCCATCAATTTAGCAACCTGTTTCAACTCGCCCCTATATTTTGGCTAAAAACGACCATTTTACGAAGGCTATTACTTTTCACTAAATATTTCAAAAAAATCATAATTTGTTTTAGCGAACTATTTCGGTGATTTCACTTAGGTGATTTTGGCTAACTGTCCCCAACATCTATCTTAATTGCAACATGTGGTGTTTAGATTGTAATGGCTTATCAACAATCTTTCCACTCAAGTACCCCTGAGGTACAAATACCCATTGTCTTGTTGGTAACCAATGCTCTACATGTCTGACCTCTGACAGGGAGACGGGCACCACCAAGTAGTTTCCTCCTTTCAGAGCCAGATGGCCCTTGTGGAACAGATCCAGGGTCAGCTGAAGGTAAAGGATGGAGCCGTTGCTGCGCGTTGACAAATGGCTGCTGAATTTGCTGATGAGCAGCTGATCAGGGGCCGAGCCTGTTGGTGTGGTGACATTAGAGGCAACCTGGGTGCTGCTGCTGACCCGGTGATGGATGTAATCACTTAGGTCAGCTCCCAAATCACTACTGTCTGGCAGGATGTCCAGAGAGATGCCCGAGAAGGGAAGATGGGTCGTAATTTCCTACAAGAGAAGAAAACGGTTTCATCATTGTTGCTTATTGGTAAAGACACACAGACAGAAAAAACACAGCAGTATTTGAAGCCTTTGGGAAGGAAAAAATTAAAAGCAGTAAAATCGGGACTGATTCCTCAGATGCTGTTGCCTCTGACGCAGAGTTTTGAGAGTCAGCACAGTAAATAGTGTGACAGTGACTCAAGCTCCAACATTGCTCATAGGCATCTCTCAGTCACATTTCATCTCCTTTCTCGCCATCCTCAACTGCTCAACACCTGCCAGAAAACGGTGATAACCGATAAATAAAAATCCATGTTATTGAAGCTCAGTTATTCATGACATTTTGACTCAACGACAAGCAATTGACTTGTGGCCGTGGACTGTGCTAGAGATATAAAGGTTGTTATAAAAGAGTAAGCACTTGAACTGTGAAATGGCTGGTAAAAAGCGAAGGTATGAATCTGATTGGGACACAGGAATATTGGAAGGTAATAGATGCATTCTTTATCTATGTATTTAAGTTTTTGAATGCTTGCTTGCTTCAAATGTATCATGGAAAAAATGACCCCCAATTTGTTTTTTGTGTATTCCCAAACACTAATCAAATTTTGTAACCGGCTGGCTGGCTGGCTGGCTGGCTGGCTGGCTGGCTGGCTGGCTGGCTGGCTGGCTGGCTGTCAAACTCCAGACTCCCAGAATTAGTAGTATTACCATACATTGAGGGCGTAATCCAAGCCGCATTTGGAGGTTTGGCTTTGGCACTGGACAGGTACATCCGCTGTTTGTTGGGATTACCAACCGGATTGAGAGATTACGTCAGACTAGAGAGTGACAGTGCCAAAAACCATAATGTCTATACCATGGCAGTAAAGGCACAACATGGAACTAGACTATGCATGCAGAGAGCTACGAAAAAAGAAGCCATGTATTGCAGGTATTGTCTTTGATTGGGACAATATGATGCAAGATGAAACCTGAAGGGTCCTTAAACCTTCACTCTCCCAGATGTATCTAGCCATCTAAAAAATTACCAGGGTTTTGGGGAATTTCTGTCTAGATCCCATAAAGTTCACAGTGCCGACCTGGCATAAATGCTAGGTGTTGTAAAGGCAATAATAAAGGGGTTGCAAAAAAGGAAGAAGAGCTTCAGCACTTAAGACAAGGGTCTATATTCCGATGGAGATGGGATTTCATTTGTGGCATTTAAAATTCACATTTAAATAATTGAATTAAAAGCATCCTTTTCTTCTAGAAACTATCCCTGATTACTGCAAATAAAATACCTGTTTTACCTAAAAAAAAGAAAGACATTTTTTTCTACATAGACCCAAGAGCTGTCTGTAAAACCTTTGACAGCCACCTCAGGGATAATTTTGAAGTCCAGTATCAAGTTATCATAACACATGAGTTCAATCCTAGATCAGTGCAGAGCAGAAAGAAAACCCCTGGTGGGAATCAGTACAGGCATTGGGAAAACCCTGCTGATGAATTTGAACCAACCCCTTAAAAAAGGTGTGCAGTGTGCCAAGAGATCGCTTTATTTCTGTAATGTTAATAACCTCACTCACCAAAAGGCCTGTCCTGACTGTGACCACCAACTTTAGCCAGGATGGAAATTTGGAGATTATTTTGGAAATGAAAGTAGCAATGGTGTCCCCGTAGTCTGGTTTATGGAATTCTGCCTCATTAAGACTGTCAACCAATATGATGTAGTCTTCTTCTGGTAGCCTGCGGTCTGAATGCACATACAGCAAAAAGATACAGAGAAAAAGAAGTTAAAGCGCATTAGGAGACCATATATATTACATAAGGCTTGTGAAGAGCACATAATAAGGAAACAAATAAAGATTGACATGATATTTCACTCTAAGCCTCTTTATTTTATGACCAAAGTGCATTATTGTTTTCCAGGACAGAATATAGAGGAAAACACCAGCTGCTGATATTGATTATATTCTGCTGATAAGGACCAGAGGCCATTGTTGTTTATTAGCTGGAAACAGAACATATTCATCATGTTTCATATCATCAAAGCTGTCAATGCATCCCTGCAAGCCTGTGAGGACTCCTACACTCAGGCACAAGGGCTCTCCATTTTTCCCCTAACCTGCTTAATACTGATGGAGTAGACAAAGCACTTCAGTGCTCAGAATGTGGAGGGCCCTGGCCATAATAACACATCAATCTAGTGGACTGACTCTACCATGAGGAAGTGAGCTGGCTAATACTGCCGTAACATCCACGGCCTCTCCAGAGCATTTTCGTGACCTTGAAATCATGTGGAACGCTGATGATTCACCGGGGCAAAAATAACACTAATTTCCCTATGTAAATGACCCAACATCTGTTACACACTCTACAGGGTTTCAAATCATTGACCTTAACCAGGGAAAGTAATCTATGGCCCAATCATGGAGTCATTAATGGTCTATTTCCAACAGGAGTTGGCAGTGGTGGAGTCCTTGATTGTAGTGTGAGTAAGGCAGACAGTTTTCCACTTTGAAACGGATACTATTTTAAAATTGATAAGGTCTTTAAAGTTGAATATCACATTTGTCCTGAGGTGTCTGTGTGTCTAGACTCCCTTACCCTTGCGCAGGCTGGCTATGGGCTCCAGGACACCCTTTCGGAAGGCAGCGATGGGGTCTTGAACGCAGGATCGCAGGCTGAGCGTGTTTTGCAAGTGAGGCTCTTGTACCAGCAGCTCCCTGTACGGGGCGAGCTGTGGCGCTCTGGCCAACAGGGCGGCGACACTGTGCACAAACTCTGGCACCAGGCAGGTGTAGGTGTTGTCAGCCTGACAGAAATGGTAGGCTACCACCTGACAGAAGAGAGAAGCGGGTGGAAATATCTGCATTCAGCTAGCAAAGAGGTATAACGTTGGTGCGGATGGAAATGTATAGTGAAAATAGGACAGGAGGTTTTAATAGCGGTAATATACGTACATATCAGAACTGCCTTGGGCCATAATGCATGATTTGGAGGTGCTGTGTCTAATGGGAGGAACCTCACATGAATGTAAAGTGTAAACTGGGTCTGAAGTGAAACAAATCTAAAAAATGAGAAGCTACTTTATAAAAGCTCTCTTGGCCATTTTGCATGCACTTAAGCACTTTAACGTTATTAAGGATTAAGCTGTTTAGCCTACATGGTTAAATGGTTTCATTTTGCCACATCAACAACTACCTGATAGTAACTCTGATACTGAATAAAGGCTGAATATGATGAATCTCATCCAAGATATGAAGGTATAAAACATCAACGTTTATCCTTGGCGGACATCTTGCCAGCCCATGAAAGAGTGATGTCAGCTGATTGTAGCAGTGTGTGTACATGTATTTTGTTGTTCTTTGACTTGTGCGTTTTAACTCTGAGAAGAAGTGGTGTGGTGTTTGGTAAAAATGGGTTTGTCAGAGTGATTTATCTGTTCATATGCCAAGAAGAAAGACAATTGAATAACTGAGAAAAACTCAGACATATGTCACATTATAGTTTCTGCTCATGAAACTCAACTAGTTTCATTTACCATAGTGTCTCTAAAACCCATTCTGTATCTACAAGCTGCTTATTCAGGCTGCAGACAATAGACAGAGGGATTAATCATACCACTACTTGTGAAGGTGATTTTTGCAATTATACCGAAACTAGGCAAAATAATTAAATACATTCAAATAAATGATGACTGTCTTGCTGGAAGATAAATGGTTGTGAATTAATAATGAATAGCTGTAATGACTGGGGGGGTTGGGACACAGGTGTGGACCAAGGGGTGTCTGAAAGTTATCCCCGGAGGGATAACCACTAAATCGCAAAGTGACTACAGGGAAGGGGAGAAAACAAAAATGCACAAAGCTGTAAAGGGCCACACAGGCTACCTTTTAATAATGCAAACTAAAGCGACAACAAAACCACCGCTGCCAAGCAGCTGAAGACATACACAAGTAAAGCAGTTGACTTTACAACACTTAACACAGAGAGCACTCAGAGACAACCTCTGAAGGTGAGACAATGAGCAGCACAGAGCACTGGGGTCTCAGGGCATATATAATCTCTTCACACCTGGGTTCAATCAGCCAATCAGTGCACACACACCTGATTGCAGTGAGGAAATCAGTCACCATTCTCACGGAGGCGAAAGATTCCGTGGACTCACAGGGCTGAAATCTACCGTTTCCTCTCAGGACCACCCCTCTAAGGAACGGCACCTGACGTTCCAACAGGACCCCCCACCCACCCCGGGTGGAGGCCTCCATGGAGGGGCTAGTGGATCGGAACAGACTGGCTGGAGGCGGGAAACATGAAACACGGGGTGAATTCTCATGGACCGGGGAAGCAAGAGGCTAACAGTGACGGGGTTTATCCTTCGAATGATCCTGAAGGGACCAATGAAACGTGGCGGCAATTGGCGAGACTCTACCCGCAGTGGGAGATCCCTTGTGGAGAGCCACACCCTCTGCACCACCCGATAGTTTGGGGCTGGGCGGCAATGCTGTTGTGACGTCTTGTTTCGGGCGCAAATTTTGCAAGCTGCCACAAACTCGCTCACATCTCTCCCCATCCGGGGCCACCAGAATCTCTTTTTGAGAAAACCAATAGTGCGACGAACACCAGGGTGATTTGTGAGGTGTGTGGAGTGGCCCCACCTAAGCACTTGTGATCGCACTCGTGCCGGAACATACCGACAGCCTTGGGGCCCCACTCCTGGGTCAGGCTCCTGCTGTTGAGCCCCCTGAACCACTGTGTCAATCTCCCCGGTCAGTGGGGCATGGATGCGGGTAAGGGGCACAGTGGGCTCTGGAGAACTGTCTCTATCTGAACACTGGAATCGTAGAGATAAGGCATTTAGCCTCTGATTTTTCGAACGTGGACGGCCCTTATGTTTACTAATGACTTTACTAAGTTGAGCGTACTCTGCAGGAACCCCATTAGCAAGAAGAGACACAGAGGCCGAAGAATCAGAGGGAGTCAAGGTCTCAATAACCCCAAGAGTCAGGCGGTCACTGGGGGTAGCACAGGGAAGGCCTACTGAACTGTGAGATTTTGAGACTGCGGCACTTGTGGCAGGAGGGGGCTCACATTCAAAAGGTTGGAGTTGAACAGAGTCTGATTCCATCATGTGAGATGCACAGTTTGGACCCCAGCTCATCACCCTCCCAGTTCAATCAGCCAATCAGTGCACACACACCTGATTGTCACCATTCTCACGGAGGCGAAAGATTCCGTGGACTCACAGGGCTGAAATCTACCGTTTCCTCACAATAGCAGTGTGTACTGTAGTGTGTATACAGCGTAGATAAATCCCTGCCTTGACCATATGGCCCCAATACAAGATTATCAATGATACTCTTGAGCGAACATCCTCACATCACTTGCAGTCTGACTAGTTCCCATGGAAACTCTTATTGAGGCCAAGTTAGTAAATTTAGCTTCCATGTCATCTCTGTGATGCAATGAGCAGCATGTTCTACATGTGCCCGAAAAGAGAGAAGCACGGTCCGATGCTAAAATATTGTGTCACAAATGGCTCTTTAAAAAGAAAATGGTACCGTGCTGATGTAGGCTATTCATCTCTTTGAATTGATCCCTTGTCAGTCTTTTGTGAAAGCTCGTAGCATTAATAGCTCTCTAAAGTAGGCTACTTTTTTATGATGCTGTATTTTATTGCCGCACTCACAAATCCAGAGCCATCAAAACAGCCATAACAAGAAAACTAAATCTTGGGGCATTCCCATAACGTAAACATACATTTCTTATTTTGTCTATTATGACTTCAGGTGAGAACACAGTCGGCTGAGCAACAGGATAAATAATAAAAACTGCACATGAGTAGATTGTGTGGTTGTGTATGTACTATCTCTGTAAGGACCAAACACAGCATTTATTGAAGTCCTTCAGAGTGGACATTTTTGGCAAGTGAGCACACTTTGGTCAGTGTTTGCTTATTGGTTTTGGACCCAACATTAAAATACAGTAGACCTTATAAGTAAAGAGAGGCTGGAGTAAGGCATGTGTATGTTTTAGGTTAAAGGTTCCAATTGGGTAAATACATGGAAAAAGAGAGAAACAGCTAGCAGCGCTACCATGGCTCTGTCCAAAGGTAACATAATCATGTAAAACAAATTAAGCATGTTATATCATGTTAGTTTAATCTGCAAAAAAAGTCTCGGAACGAGCATTACATTTTGCATCAACTTCTTTTTTGTTGGCCCTGAAGGCATCACTCAGCCGCTGCAGGGCATGGGTCACAATCTTTAAATTCTGATGTGGATTATAGAGACAAAATATAACATAGATTTGTGAGAGAGTGAGACTGGTTGTTTAGCCCTGTTTCCAGGTTCCAGTTGTTTAAAACACGCTAGGTATTTAATGGCTTGTGCATCATATTTAACATACAGACAGGAGAGTGGTATTGCACCTCTCATTTAACTCTTTGCAACAAAGCAAATAAGTGCGTTTCCCAAAATATCAAACTATCGCTTTAATGTTAGGGTTAGGGGCCAAACAGATCCTTTTGTTATTGTGGGTTCTCAAAAGGCTAAAAATACAAACGTTTTTATGCATGTGCGTTTTGAGGTACCTTGGCAGCAAGGCATCTGACAGCCTCCTTCTTGTGTGCAGCACTTTCGCTTGTTCCTGCAGCAGCACTCTGGTTGAGCTGGGAATCGGCTGGCTGCTTGGAGGCTACTTTTCCCTGCCTATCCCCACCTGAACACAGCGCAGAGAACAACAACAAACGCAAAGCTGCCATTTACACTCATTACATTGAGTCTCTTGTGTAAGGACGGGAACGTCAGGAATGAATTCTATGAAGGAACACAATTAAACTGCTGCAATTAATTAGTGTATCTGTAAACAAGACTGGAAACTATAACATTGACATTGAGAGTGTTTGTTTCAAAGGGTGCATTATTATAAGTCTGAATTCCCACACATCTCCTGCTCTACCCTCTGTTAAGCCTGAATCAAAATGACAAAACACAGTACAGTTATCAATGAATAATGCACAGATGCTGAAAAATAAATGCCACTAAATTCTTTTTGAAGTTTTGCTTCTTTTCCGTGTCCTACCTCGCCCCCTGAGCCAGTAATCTTCCCAAAATATTTCTTATTGCACTACAAAGGGCTTAAAGATCTGAGATAAAAAAAAGACTGTATTTGTGGCCATTCACTTCAGGCGTGTCACGTTTTTTTGTCAAAAAAAACTAAATCTCCATCATGTCACAGCATGCAACATGTTTCTTATAGACAAATGTTCCAAACCTGGTTGTATGAGACGTTTCTCTCTCGTTTTTGCCTGGACAAAAGAACATTTACTGTGCCACTCATAGTAGAAAAAAGAACAAACAACCTCAGTCCCCTTGCACAACTGCGATCGACGGGGAACCCCAGGTGTGTGTGTGTGTGGAGTGGGTGGGGGGAGACATAAAAGAAGAGTGCGTGACCCAGTTACCAAGCAATATATCCTCCAATATCTTAGAAGTATCTAACTTTACTGGGGCCCCACTGAAGACTGTATGCAATTCAACTTTGAGCATTCTACTGTGTTCTTAAACTTTAGCATTTGAGAAACGCTCAAGAACAAAGCATGCTGCAGTGAGTAGAGATGGTGAGTCTTACACTTAGGGGAGGAGCTGGGGCTGTGAGAGATGCTGGGACCTCCCAGTGACGTGCGCATGCCATGACAGCTGAGCGTCACCAGCCTCCATATGATAGCTGTCTTGCCAGATCCTGCGTTACCCACGACGACAGCGCCTCGTCCTTCGCAGCTGCTGGTTTTCCTCAGAACCTCCTCCAGACGTGTGAAGAGCCAATCCCGGCCGACGAATGCTGTTTCTGCGGTGATTCCAGGGACTTCAAACAGCAGCGGCTTAAGCATGATGTCAGCTTGTTTGAATGGCACCAATCTCCCTGGAGGCAGTAAGAGGAAAGAGTTGAGGGATAACTGTATTTGATGAAAGCAGTTGCATTGGGGAAGTGCACACATGTTCCACACAGGTCTCTGCAGATGTTTCTGCACCAAGCTATATTTACAGAGTGATTTCAGCCCCGAGGGTTAGCCCCGAAATACCTTTGGAGTCATCGTTTGTGCGCCCAGCTGTGTTGTGTTTACGAACAGAGCCCCTGTGTCCAGCAGCCCTTTGGTTGTCCAGATAACTCAAATCCTCCAATCTAGTAGAGCTGGTTGCTGCAAAGATAGAGAGAGTGTGTGGGGAATGGATTGAGGGTGTTAGAGAGTGGAGCAGGAAATGTGCAGAGATACACATGCACCAAACAAGTGTCAAAGTATCTGTGTGAGTCAATGATTGTATCCATGGAGACGCAAGACACAAACTGTATTTGTTGTTGCTCTCTGTGATAAAGGTTCGACGACCTTGAGGACAGGGAAAGAATAAGAAAGCTCATCTCACGTCCTGTTATCTCAAGAAATGACCAAAGGTTTCGTACTGTCTGACAATCACTAGGAACTCTTGGATGGCTGTAATGTAAAACTGCATCAGTGGTCAATGACAGGGTTACACACATTCATCTCACATCCAAATCAGCCACTTAATAAGCAAACATGAGAAACAAAATAAAGAACATTTTGTGCAAAAACACAAGTAGTTTACTCCCACATCAGCCCAACCATCCGCCCACTCACACTACAGAGTTTACAGGTCAGCAAGGTTTACTTTCTGCAGCTTCCAAGACATTTAGCCGGTTTTAGTTCTGGCTATTGTGAAAAGGCTTTGTGTAATTATCTGCTTCTTTCATTAAACAATAAAAAAAAATGTCTGCCTCAGCATACCATTATGCAGTGAATCGTAGAGGGACAAAACAGGAGCTTTCCTGTACAGTCCTGCAATAAATAAGATTTAATTTTGTGAGAGGTGTGTAATTATGATGACACTGTGTCAGAGAGGGGTTGATTCAACTCTCTTGTCATTTTCTAGCTTGTAATCCTCTGGTGGTTTTGTAACAGGGTTACTGTCAAGTGGACAAAGCTTGACAAACATTTGTATAATTATTGCTATTAGTTGAGTTCAGTATACAACAAACACTCGATAAACCATTTAACACATAACAAGTGAAGTAGTCTGAACAGTGTGGAATGGGATATTGTTTTGTGTTTCTATGTTGTTTTTTTGTTGTTATTTTGGCAGGTTTTTGCCCTTCTTTAATTTAATTTATTTAATAGTTGCCAGGATTTTCCTGGGAGACCAAACAGAGATGGATATAAAAAGCAACAAGAAGGGGTATGATTCATCCCCAGAATATCTTCAGTTACATTGTTCTGTACTAAATAATTTTTATTTATAGTCATACTTTCTCAGATTCAGGCTCCCATAGTGTAAAATGTCATTCCTGGTCAATTGCTCATCTGTCGTTGGAGCAGTTGGCTAGAAAAAGGTTAAGAGCCTCTATTATAGCATCAGGCCGTTCCCATTTCTCCATCTCTCTGTTGATGAAGGGGAATCTAATGCGAGGGTCTATAAATCCAGGCCTGGCGGAAAAGCAGCTAACTATATTACAGTCGCTTTCAACCGGAAGGGTTTATGTTATGAGGCAACTCTGGGGTTGTAAAGATATTGGTTTCTCAGCACTTAGGTTTCTCTCCTGTGTTTAGGTGATGGAATAGTAAATAGCATTCGTATTACTATATACTGGATAGTATAAATATCAAAAAAGGCTAAAGCTTTTCAGAACTACTGTTATGTTATTTTAAGAGTTTGTTTTCAATTGGAAGTCAAAGATATTGTCTACTGCATTCATAATCCCCTGTAAAATCTGAAAATCTGGCATTACCGCTGCCTTTAATCCCTTCAGAGTGGGATATTAAAAAAAGGCCTGAGTCACGTGGTTGCACTTATCTATAAAATACTGTAGATGGAAAAAAAAGTGCAGCCCCTAGACAGATGATAAACTCACATAATCATGTATACATGTTAAATGTTGTCACTGGTAATCTCAAAGCATGTGAAGGAGCTGCACTACATACTATATACACTATAGAACTGGTATGGTCTTTAAAGCCTTAAGGCAGCCTGAAGATGCCGGCCTTCAGCATCCTTAAGCGTACCACCACATGCAGTCAGATGTGAGCCACGCAACATAAAATGTGTCTGTGGTCTCTTAACCAATATTTCATGTTTGCTACATGTGTAATATTTGACCGTCCCACTACAAAGTCATCATAGGGAAAGACAGACTGAACTTCGTTTTTGCACATTCTAAATGTACATACTGTGTAGAGTTTGAGCACTTTTTCAGCACTCTAGCAGATCATATTCAGATACATCTATCATCCATGCATGTGTCCGTCAGCCTGCAGCATTCAGAGTGAGAGTGTGGGGGAAAGCACATGCAACCTGCTCTGTGGAGTAGCCTGTCCAGTGGAAAATGAGAGGGCTCCCTGATGCAAAACAAATCAATCTCAGCGTGAAGAAAGCATTATTAGTGCAAAAGAAAAAAAAATGGGGGATTAGCAAATAACAAGCCCTGAAACACTGAGAACACGAAATCCCTTTCAACAGGTAGCAGAGAGCTTTTTGGACCAGGGACACAGAGGAAAATTACAGTAAAATTGTCGAGCAATAGCTGAAGTGGAGAACTGAGGATTGAAAGAACATCCACAGAGAGAGAGAATGAAGAGCAGTCTGCAGCCAAACAGTGTGAAGGAGGTGTAAAGTGGGATGAGAAAGACAGCCAGGCCAAATGGCTGAGTGGACTGAGGCAACAGAGAAAGAGCTAAGACATGTTTTCAGCCAGTCCCTCCACCATTGACAGTGTCCAGCCTAATGAGGGTGTTGGCCATTGTCACTGCCTACCTTTATGTTTCCCCACTGGGGACAGTGTGTTTGATTGTACTCCAACCCCCTGTTGATCCTTCATCACTTTAAAGGTCAACTCCACATCAAGCAAGCCCCCAGCATCTCTGATGGCGTTCTCACCATAACACTCAAATCATGAACAAAAAAAAAAAACTCTATCACAACCTACATAACCTTTTTTCCACATTTTGGGAATTATTCTTATTGGCTTTCTGGCATAGATTTAGATGAGAAGATCAATACAAGATACATTGATATACATGTATATCTGTCTTTTAAATCTAAAGCTACAGCTCGCATTTTAGATGCTAAACGGTAGATTCCGTTACCCTTGGACAGAACGAGTCTAGCAGCTAATTTAAGCTAAGATAACTTTTGGTCGGATGGACAGATATAAGAGTGGCATCTATCGTCTCATCCATAATATAATATATACTGTATATATAATATATAATAATAATTTCCATAAATTGAATAAGCAGTTTTCCCAAAATGCTATTCCTTTAACTTAACTTAAATTTGAACACGGTCCCTTCACTGCAGAGCATTGTCTCATTATTGAACGTGGAATGCTCCAGTTCCTTTATAGGCCAGTAGCACTGACCTCTCACATATGAAAAACCTTGAACAGGCTGCCAATGCAGCATTGCAGACCCCCTAGTAAAGACACTAGGACGCTTACTAATTTACACATCAGGAAAACAGACTGAAAGCATCAAAAACGATCATGTCAATCTGTAGTTGCTGCAGCTATTGCGCTCCTCCAGCCTTGTTCACAGAGAAGTGAAGTCTTTGTGCTGACAGCCATCATACTGTACAATGCTTTCTGACAAAATGGCCCCAGCCTCAGCCCACTGTGATCGCAAAAGCAGAATTTATCTTAGAAATCTTTGAGCACACAAGCCACTGTCCTCCATTCCATAAATTCTGATTATGAGGATGTTAATGAGAACAGACAATGTTGAGTATGCACAGTACACATAGTGACATAAGTTGATGGAGCCTCAATCTATTATAGACTATAAATTATGTACTGACTAATTGCAAAATTTAAACTGAAATCTGCAATTTAACTCTATTAACATAAGTACGGAATGTGCACAGATTGTAATCAACATATTCTGTGTTCATTTGTTTTCTCTTTGGTGTGCTGCTGCTGTCCATGTTGCTGTTTTGCGTACACTATCTATTCAACATAATATATCATATATTTTCTAAAAAAGTGTTTGTATTCAAATTCATATTCAAATTACGGTGCATATGTTTATAAAAACCCCACTCAATTCATTCATATCTACATCTTGTTCTCCTCTGTTGTGGCCCGACAATATTGCAGGAATAAAGACTACGTTTTAATTTACACCTTAATTGTATCACTTTTCTCTTCATTTATATCATTTTGCATATACTGTATGAAGGCCATTATTCTGTGGTCTAATCTTTCATGAATATGAAGCAAAATTGTAGTGGCTACAGTGTTATGTACACGGCTTGCTTCATCTTTTTTTCCAAATTTCATCAAGAGCGCCTCAATGAAAGCACCATCTCAAAGAAGAAACTGGCAGGCGTTACTGTGTATCCACTCCTTAGGGAATCTCTTCCTTTGCACCAGCCACAAATGAACTGACATCTAAGGGAAGAAATGGAGCCTTGTGCACTGGCAAAAAAAAATCGTGACTGGTTAGGGAAGGATGGGGGGGTTGGGGGGGTATTTTTTTCTGACAACTGGAGGCCTCCCAGGACATTTAACTGGTACTGCTCACTGTGTGTATCCAGCCTCAGTGGTAAGTAGAGCACCAACACACAGTGCTTTAAGGCTTAGTTCTGCATCACAGATACGCCCCCTCTGTGTCGGATGAATAGTTGGAAAATGTCAAGTAAAAAAAATCAATTCAATCACTTTGTCATTCCACCAATATTTCTTAATCTCATTATAATCAACCGGTTCACAGCTGTCACATTCATACTCTCATTAACCTACTTCATCTACCAAATAATGGGAGCTTTAGCAACACGCTCACAAGCTCACTAATGAACACATTATGTTTTGTTTGTTTAATCAGGATAAAAATGGAGTAAAAAACGACACATTGATGTTTTACAGGGGAAGTGTGTGTGGGGCTATTGCTTGGCCAGGAGCAGTGACTTCCTCGAGTCTCTGCTGTTTGACTGTCAACCTTGAGGTAACGGCAAGACTCCAGGAAATAGTTAATAAGTGAGCTTTGCAGGTGCTAATAGGCTGATGTTGTTCCCTTGTTAAGACTGAGCCGGGCTAGCTGTTTCCCCATATGTACAGTCTTTGTGCACAGCGCTGCCTAATATGTATACAAGTAGCAGAGAAAATGAAAACAGAAATGTATCAAACTATTCCTTTAAACAGAGAGTAACAGGTGAATATTAGAGGTATAGCGTAAGCGTACCTGCCACAGAATTTGGACGGGGCATCACAAGGGAGGAATTGCCGTGCAAGTGGTGCTGTGGGAGGGGTCTTTTGGGTGCTGGTGGAGTCCGGGGCTCCATGATGTCAGTCCTGGGTAAGGCCTCATGTGGTTGGGCGGGCAGATTGTCCCTGGTCGGCCCCTCACTGGTGTGGCCCATTGCACCGGCACCACCCTCCAGGCCTTGGTCTTTAGTCAGAACCTGACTGGAGGCGCTGCGCTCCTCATTCTCAGAGGAACTGGTGGTGGTTGCTGAGACGCGCAAAAAAGAAATACAGGTAAGTAGGTAAGGCAGCAAAGCATATAAAACTAAAGCATATACTTAAAGGCCTACTTCACCGGTGGGAATATGAAGGTAAATTGAATTCTGAGATCCTATGTAGTATAAATGTGCAAAAAAAAAATCAATTGGTTCATCCTAGCCTGAGAAAAGGCTAACTGTGATGTCACAGTAAGAGAAATGTAGGGTTGGACAGTGAGACCATAAAACACTCTATCTGCCTTTTCTCAGGCTAGGATGAACCAATTTCTATTTTTTTTGCACATTTATACTACATAGGATCTCAGAATTCAATACACCTTCATATTCCCACCGGTGAAGTAGGCCTTTAAGAAGAACAATGGGCATGCAATTGTCTACTTGCATTTCTTATCAGTTAAAACTGATTAAAAACACCCAAAACTAAGCAATGACTTCGACTCCGACAAAACAAATCTTTTTACCTCACTCAACAATAAATACAAACCCTAAATGTTTTATCAGGCCTATGTCCCAAACTCATCGATCACCAAGTATTACTGTACTCGCTGCCCCCTGCACTTATGTAGTTTAACTATAAATAAAAACTTTATTTAGGGAGAAAAAAAGTGTCCTATTTTAGGAGAATCAGACCCATAAGCTACAAAGACATAGTGTCCCAGTTTTGACAGGGAGGGAGTCGAAGCCTTGAGGCTGAAGTGGCACAAGCAACGTGGTAGAAACTACTGTAGCTGTGGGGTAGGTTCACATATTCCACAAGGATTTCAAAGCTAAGTGATGTTGCATCTCACTGCCTGTCAACATTTAGGAAGGTGTGGCACTTCAGTGACATCATTCATATTTGAAAATTCATGCTACGGTGAGTGGTTCCATTACATATGCTGTTTTGTTTTTTGTTTTTTTTACTTCCACTTCCAGTGATCCATGGCTAGGGATTATGTATTGGACATGCTTCATTTAGCATGAAAACCAATCTGAACTCACACAGTGTAGTCGGGCATGATTTGGAAACACAGAGGCAACCCTCACCTATGATTCCACTGTCTTTGCTCTCCAGGGTGGAGGTGGGGCTGTAAGAGGGCGGCCCAGGGCTGCTCCTGGTGATGGATCCAGGAGCGGGGAAAGGGGCGGGGCCGGACAGGGTTCCACAGGGGCTGCTGCTGGAGCTGCAGTGCGCTGAGGGTAAGGCCAAAGGCTGATGGCCCCCAGTATGCAGGGTGTTAGAGGGGCTCTCTGAACAGGGGGAGGCAGTGCTGCAGGTCAGAGTGGAGCTGGGACTCCCCCCCTGGGCAGAGGTATCACACTGAGAGAGAGCGACAGAGAGAGAGAGACAGAGAGAGAGAGGTATAAAACCAAGGAAATGACAGTGACACCAATATAAGATGTGTGGGTATACACAGGGAGAGCCTGATCAGCGCTGTGCACAGAGACAAGAAATGAAACATACCTATGTGATATTATTCAAGTTGTATGTACTCTACTATGCATGAGAGGGTTTGCCTTGTGACTGAAACTATTTGTGTGTGCAAACAGATATGAAATGAAAGGGTTATTTCAGTTATTTTCCTCCTGGCTGTTATTTGCCCAGTTTGTCACGATGACAGCTGGTTGTGTTCAAAAATAAATCACTCTTTAGTTTACTGTAAAAGTCACTCAACACATGTTCTTTTGTTCCACACATGGTGGATTTCACAAAGACACAAAGTGTATTTTTTCCCACGTGCCAGGATGTATTTTAGACCCAATGAAGGCAGCATGAGGAGGAAATTAAGATTTAAGGAAATGAGAACTCGGCAGTATATGAAGGTGCCATTGCAGTGTGTGTTACTTTGCCAAGTGGACTCGTTTTGGATAGCAACTTGGAGCAACTGCATGCAAAGCTCTATGACAAAGTAAAATACAAAGCGATTTTGAACTCACCATGGTGTGAAAAAAACAAAACAAAATAAGAGCCAATTTGATATAAGGTGAGACTATTTTTCAAACTGCTAAGGCTCCATCTCAACCGAATCGCATCTATTGACAAAGAGCGTTCTAGGTTTACTTTTTAAGAGAAATAAAATAAATACAGTACATGGTGTGTACATACAATATCAGGTACATCTATACAATATAAAGCAACCTACTGTGGTAGCCCTGCAATAAAGTATGCTTTTAAGAAGCATACTATATGAAATCTTTGGTCAGACTTTCAGAGAGCTCAATGTCGAGGGCTTTTTTCAAGGCTGTGGTTTGTGTTCTTGCTGTGTGGTTTTCAATGATGTTGCTCTTAGAGGAGGGAAACATCTCTTCTTTAACAGATATGTTACATGTTTTATAATGTATAGTATTTACACTTGTCTATATATTTTTAAATATTCTTTTTCACTGATCCTTGGAAATGTTATGCAGAGATCAATACCTTTTCACAACATCTAATGACATTTTTTTAATAACTTGACATGTCCTCAAAGTCAGAAAAAATGCCATTCCTTTTTATGTTGCTTCTCCTTGTAGTTTGATCAAATGCATTTCAGGTATCTTCATTACTGATGTAACATTCCCGCAACACAGAGAGTATAAAGGAGACAAGGCAGCAGAGTTGAAACAGCTCGCTGTTATTCCCTTTATACTAGAGCCTCATCTATCTTAGCCAGGACAACCCACATTCCTCATATGAGCCTGGCTATCTCTGTGAAACTGACTGAATCTGGAGCTCAGGTGGTGGAATGAGGCTGAGAAAATGGGCCACGGCTGAGCAATACACACGCATAGTGATGGAGAGACGTAAGCACATACAATAACTCTCATACAGAGGGCTAAACTAATAGGGCACCCAGTGAGAAATGGCACCCTGCGGAAGCATAGCAACACAATTATGTTTCAAAGTAAATATATCGATCCATTTCTTTCCCAAGGGGGGTCCAAGTGCTCAAACCACACAGTGTTTCATTTCACACAATTACATTCTAAATAACAATCAGCTTATCTTGTTAAGTAATGATTAATAAGAAACTAAGATCCTGGTGGCTAAAAAGAAGAATGTTGTTCCCTGAACTATCCATAGCCTTGTTTATATATGACATGACACGCAAAGGGCCCAGTAAATCAATATGTTGCCCTACCTTCTTTTCCCTCCTGTCCTCCATAGGAGAGCTAGCAGTGCCGGGCGTTGCTTCTCCCAATAAGAAGCATAGTCTGGTCATCAGTTCCTGGGTAGAAAGGGAGGAGCCCGGCTCCACGTGGAGGTCTGAAGGACACACACATTGGAGATACACTGCTTAACAAGCTAAATGAAACACGGCAGGGCCAGGCCAAACCTCTCATCTAACTGACACTCTCTCGCTCCAGCTCGGCTCAGCTCGTGAGGTTCCCACCCAGCAGCGTCGTACGTGGACTGCTAGTGTGCATGCATCCACAGGTCAGTGCAGTCCCAGCTGCCCTGCTTAGGGATGCACAGACAGTGGCTTTCCAGTCCCCTTGGTTTGAGGCAGCAGAGTGAGAGGTTGTGTGAGGTTGTGAGTTCGCCTATATGCGCACGCCTGCCAGGTGCTCGCGGGTTGGGAGACGGGCTGTGAATTTCAATGAGCTTTGGTTTGCGACTCTGTAGGCAAGAAAAAGAAGGAGTGCCTTGGCTCTGCCTTCCGTTGTCGCTCCTGGAGAGATTGGCTGACACAGGCCATGTGCTGCATTCATTTATCACTGTTTAAGACTCCCCTGATGCTTTGACCTCCAACCCCCAGCTCTTCTAAGGGTCCACGCTCTCCTATGCAGTGCATGGCTTCACAGTCATCAATACACTCCTCCGTTCTCCCTCTCACCTATGCACTGGTATCGGCTAGATTAACATGCATAATATTGAGCATGCATATTAGCAGCAAGACAGGACATCACAGATTACAGGAACAACTCACTCCTCGTCACAGCATCTTTCCCTTTGCCTTTTAGACATCACATTCTTTTCGCTCATGCTTAACCCAGTTGTGTTCAAACTCTAGACTAGTTTTGAGAGGACCAAGGCCGATTCCGATTAGTGGGCTGGGTGTCCCACAGAACACCCCAGCTCTAGCCTTTGTCAAAACTCTTTTCAGTTCACACCTTGAAAAGAGCTGCCTAAGACTTGAGTGGAAAGGGTGGATGTGAATTTGAGAGTGGGAGAGAGGAGAGACAACTTTGCATTTAGTCAGCAGAGCACTGAGATCCAATCTTTGGAGTAACATGAGGACACACACTGAATGTCCAGTACTATTCATCAAACCACCTAGCAGTTGCCATTGGAAACGGGAAGCTGAGAGGTGCCTGGCAACCGGGAATGGAAGATGCCTCATAAAAATCGGTTTAGCCTAGCCCGCTGGTCAGAACACATAGAAAGCTGGCTGAGATGTGAGTATTAACACCAGGATTGATTTAATGTCACCTTAACTGTACACACAAAATTGGAGAAAAAAAGTCAAGGCAAAGACCCCATGGGGAAACTGTGATCAAACAAGTCCTCTCTCAATAAAACACTGAGGATACACAGACACCACCGCCCATTACATACATCTGAGAGTAAACAACTTCATGCAAAGCCTTTTTGGATGTTATTAAAACACAACTCTCATCATACACTCTCCCCTCACCTCTCCAACCCATTCATTCTCATTCAGCCTGCCTAATCAATACCTGGGGGAGGAAAACGACATTGGTGCTAATCACACGCCCAAGCTCTCCTGTTCTCACCTCTGTGGTCTGCCTTGCCACGGCACGAGGCAAAGACAAGAGGTTCCCTTGCATTGGAAGAGCCATCCACATACTCCGGCTTCCTTCCCCGTCCTTCGGCCACGGCACAGAGGGAGAGAAGGAGGGAGCGGGAAGGAGGGAGAGAGAGAAGGAGGGAGAGGGAGAGAGAGAAAGCAGGCAGGGAGGGAGGGTGGAGATGAGGAGGGACGCGAAAGAAAGTGTGTGTTTGTGTGTGAGGGAGAGAGAAAGAGAGAGAGAGTGATTAAACCTCCCCATATGAGATCCGTGGTGCAGCATTTGAATTGTGTCCCATGAGTATAAAGCAGTATGTACAGAGTGCGAGCAAAGCATGCAAACAGTACAATATTCACTGTACCGTGGACATTTATCTATAATATATAAACACTGCTAATGTGGGCATGCGTGTGTATGTGTACGTTTGTGTGTGTGTGTGTGTGTGTGTGTATGTGTTTGTGTGAGTAAGTGTGTAAGTGTGTGTGTGCAGGTTTGTGTGTGAGTGATGACAGGGACAGCGGTGCACTCATATTGCTGTGTGTGGGTGTGTCTCAATTTATGCAACAACATGTGAGGGTACTTGGAGGTGCAGATTATTTGGCACCGAAGATCATTCACAAGGATGAGATTTTTGCAGACCCTGAATTGACTGAATCTTTACATTGGAAGGCTGTCCTGTGTTGAAACGGGGCCTGTGGATAGAGTCAGAAACAATCTGTGCACTAGCAACACACAGTTTGATATTTGACTTTGAACGACCACCAACATGACATGGCGGTGTATATTTTTGTCTGCTGAGATTTTCCTTGTCATGTTCACGAAAACAGGACAGTGCTGCAGGCAATCAAATTGAACAGCACCTTTTTCTGAATGACTGTACTTGCTGCAGGATACTGCCACCTAGTGTTTATTTTTTATGAAAAACAATGGATATAATTGGTGATTGCATGCATTTTAGACTGCATATGAGTATGTTTTTTCACTGAAAGCTGCCGCTTAAGTTTATTTTAGAAATGTTGTTTTAATGAATGCTTGTGAGTTGTGAGTTCAGTTTAATGATAATGTTGTCTTTGATCTTGACTTCATGGCATATCTTATCTGAATTAAGTATTCTGTATCTGTATCAGAAGTATTCATCTAAAGAAATCTCAACCCAAAATCATTATTAAGTGTATTTTTAAAGGTTTTAACCAGCAAGCCTTTTTAAATGAACTCCATCACAGTGACATTCATCAACTGAAATATCTGATGTGGAATTGGCCTTAGAATTTTTCACCAATACTTTCTCCTCCATTTTGAACAAGCATGCACCCCTTAAAAAGCACAGAGTAAAAAATAGATCAAACCCCTGGTTCACAAATGAATTGTCCGATGTATTTGCAGAGAGAAATAAAGCATGGTCCCTAGCTAGACGCTCTGGTGAAAATTCTAAGTGGACTGCTTTCAGACAAATCAGAAATAGGTGCATAACCATGGTTAGGAAAGCTAAATCGGATTACTACCTTGAACTAATTTCCAACTGCTACTCCAACCCTGCACTATTTTGGAAGGCTGTGAATTAAAACAAAAATAATTCTAGCACTGTTCCAAGTCAGTTAAAAATAAATGATCAGACTTTAAATGACCAGAAAGAAATTGGTTTAGCTTTCAATAAACATTTTATAGCTGCTGGTCAACTCTTTCACAATGGAGGATCTACGCCTTCCACCACCAGTATAACATACCACATGTCTCTAAAACTCCTCTTTTCAGCCTTGTTCAAGTTTCAACAAGTGTTGTTGTAGATGCGCTTCTTGCCATCAACCCCAGGAAGTACATGGGAGAGGACAATTTGGACCCATTTTCAATCAATCTCTCTGCACTTATCATATCAAAACAAATAACCCATATTTTTAATCTTTCCATCTCCTCTGGTATAAGTCAGGAAAAAAGCTCACGTCATCCCATTACATAAATGGGCTGACAAAAGTGATCTCAATTATTACAGGCCAATTTCCAAACTCCCGTGCCTGGCAAAAATTCTAGAATCAGTCATTAATACTCAGTTGAAAACTTTTTTATCCAGTGCTTCCATTTTGAGCCCATTTCAATCTCGTTTTAGGGCAGGCCACAGTACCGTATCTGCTGTCACTTTGGTCTTAGACAACATTGTTACAGCTATCGACAAAAAAATGCACTGTGCAGCACTTTTTGTTGATCTGTCAAAAGCTTTTGATACTTTAGACCACCATTTGCTTTTACAGAGGCTGCATGGAATTGGTTTTGATCATTCTACATGTAGTTGGTTTAGGGACTATCTCTCTGATAGACAGCAGTCAGTAAAACTGGGAAGCTACCAAACTGAGTTTTTAACAGTTACAAATGGTGTTCCACAGGGATCAATTTTAGGTCCAGTCCTATTCACAATTTACATCAATAACATTGTTTCATCACTACAAAACTGTCATGCCCATTTGTATGCTGACGACACTGTACTGTATTGCATTTCTGATTCGGTGCAACAATCTGTTCAGAACCTACAGAGCTCTTTTAACACCCTGCAGGACTGTCTAGTGGACCTCAGGCTTGTTCTTAATACAGAAAAAACAAAATATATGTGTTTCTCCAGAGCAAGAACTACACATTTTAATGATCTTATTATTCATACAAATAATGGATCTCAAATTGAAAGAGTCATTGAATATAAATATCTTGGCATCTGGATAGATGAAAAACTCTCTTTTACATTTCACATAAAAAATCTTGTCTGTCGTCTGCGACAAAAGATTGGATATTTTTATAGAAACAAAGCCACCTTCCCGTTGTTCAGTAGGAAAAGGATTATTGAGGCAGTTTTTATATCTGTCCTTGATTACGGTGATGTGGTTTATCAGCATGCATCTCATTCATGCCTTAAACTCTTAGACTCTGTTTTTCACTCTGCTTTGAGATTCATTACAGGAGATGCTTATGATACACACCATTGTGTTTTATATGAAAAGGTTGGGTGGAGAGACGTGATGCACATTGGCATATTTTTATATATAAAGCCCTGACCAGAAAGCTACTACTCTATTTGACAGAAATGCTGCTTATTTCAGATGGGCTTTATCAAACCCGCTCAACTGACATGCTCATGTTCCATGCGCCCGGTCTGAGCTTGGTAAAGCCGCTTTCAGCCACAGTGCCCCTGACTCCTGGAACAGCCTACAACATCAAATTAAAATAAATACACTCATAACTGTTAACCAATTTAAACTTATTATTTTGAATCAGTCCCACTCCACTTGTAACTGTTTTAATTAGGCTATTGTTCTGCTTCATTCAATTGATCTGAATGTTTTAATTGTTGTTGTCTCTTTGTAAGCTTGTTGTGTATTTTCATTGTATATTGTGTATCTGTAATTAACTCGACGTCATTGTAAAAGAGGGTCACCCCTCAATTGATCTTTCGAGGTCAAATAAAGGAAATGAATGAAATGTCTGAAAATCGACCTCCCTAATTGGGGTTCCTTGCCTTAAGTTATCTTGTTCAATCATTTACACTGACAATCTGTCACATGGTTCTGGGCCCTGGGGGCACCGTGTGTATGCTCATGTATTTGCTGTCACATGTATGGAACAGCTGAACGCACAGAAGCTCTCTGCTAATAAAGGCAAACCCATCAAAGCATTCTGACGTTATGTGCCACTATTCCCATGATGCAACGCTTCATGTCATTCTCAGTTGTTCACACTGAGGCTGGGTTTTTGTTTTTATTACTATTTCAAATGAACCCACCTGGGAACTTGACACACGACTGGGAGGCCACTACGTCGGCCTGGCGAGGCAGAAGAGGGGAGGACGGTAAAGAAATGGACAAAGTCTTGGTCAGCCTTCTCACTTTTCCTGGGCTACTGTCATGGTCCAGGAAGTGTGTGGCACGCCCGCCTCTATGCCTTTGCAAGGTGCTGTGAGTGTACCCCTCACCGCCTACATTGAAATAAGATGGGAGTGTTTAGAGAAAAAGGTCAGACGTTAAACTTAAAGAAGCAGGATTTAAAAGGCTCCATTGTAGTTAAAAAAGAAAAGGCCAAGATGAATCATCAGAACTGGGGCTGTACAGCAGATCCAACATATTGCAGAGAGAAAGCAGTGTAAAATATGGCTCACAAAAGGCTGCAGCAGAGGGAACATTTCTTGTCTTGGAGGCAAATTGCTGAATGAGGTAATGGAAAGTTGGCAATGCCAGAACATCTATTTAAGGAAATGGGATCACACTCAATAAAAGAGACAACACTTATTATTTTTCTAGTCAATGTTTGAATTATTCGTCATGACCAGCAGTTATACCAGCTATTAAGCCCAATCCTGTGTCTTCAAATACACATTATGCACGACAGCTCACAAAGCCAGGTGATTACAGGGACCCTTATTGCCACTTATTTCGGTCGCACCAGATTGCAGTAGTATTCCCCGTGGTATAATTCAGTCAATCACGTCCTCCTACCTGAAATTAGTTTGCTATGTTATCAGTGTGGGCAAAACAAGGACTTCTAGTGTGAATTTCCACTGACTAATATTACAAATTCATAAGATATGCCGTTGAATAAAGTGGAGAAGAAGGATAATTTGCCTCTAAACCTTTCATGATGAGCTAAGGGGAGAAGTGATACGTCTCTGTAAAATGATCATAGCCATTCCAATGTACTGTAAACATACTATATCATTTTAATGAGACTGACACAGTTCTCCATCTCTTCCTCGCGGTTCTTGCCATCCAGAGCAGCAAATTATTAAATATTAATGGAGCAACATGGTCGCTCTAATACTGAGCTCTACTTAAGCCCATCTATCTCCACTGCGCAGTCTGATAGCTCCTCTCTACTGCAGCAAGTTGACAAGTTCACCCCTGTGAAAAATAAATCACAAACATCTTCATCATCAACAGCAAAAAATCCCAGTTATTTAGAAAGAACGCTTTCTCCAGAATCACATTTCACTGACACTACTACAAAATGTTTTGGTTTGGTTGTGTATAGCAGTTCCAACACATTTATAGGAAATGCGCAGGTTCCTCTCATTCAGTTGGAGCCCACTGGCAATCCTTGCGAAATTCATTAGGTTTTTTAGTAGGTCAGGATGTTTGCCTAACCCACTCTAACTTCTCCTGACACACTTTAATGCAAGCAGCGGGACAGAGAGTGAAGGACAGAAGCCGTTGATGAATTAGGCTAATTGAAATGGCTCTACTTAAATCACCCAAGAGGAGAGAACCTGCACATTGCCATCAAATAACACAAGAGCACGTGTGTACAACATTGGATAAATCTCCACCATGTTTGAGCAGAAACAGAAAAATAGCATATTTCAAATGATGAAAACTATAATAAAGTAACCCTTAGGCAAGCCAAAGATACAACCCAAGTATAGGCCCACTGGCTTAATACTGAGCTGCCTTGCCACAGTTGTTACATGGGTAGTTTCAGTTGTTTTGTTCTTACCTGGAGGTCTCTGGTTCTTTTTGCCCCCTCGTTTTCCTCCTTCTTTCTTGTTTCCAAACACTGCTCGGAACATAGCCTTGCTGTGCTGTTGCTTGTCTACTGCCTGTGGAGGACTAAGCAAAATGTTATTTTGAATTGGGAACACATTATTTCAGGCAACATTACCCCCACTGTTACTTTTTAATTCAATTCAGAAGGGGCACCAAAATCAATTGGTGGCTTCTGAGACTATATTTACTATTTAGTCTTAGTAACAATGAGAACATGACTTTCTTTAATTATTAGTTCACATTATGGGGTTCCCTCATATAAAACAATTAAACAAATATATATATATATATAAAATATAATTTCCTCCTAAAATGAAGCCTCGACTTACATGTTCTTAAGTCTGCTTGGATGCCGGCATGTCCTCGCATAAATCCACAGGAAGCTGATGGAAGACCATTTCAAGTCGAGGAGTCCAATTAAGAAGTGCTGCAGCTCGCTCCTCAGTCAACTCAGTGTATAATGTTGAAAGGGGTCGGGCGCGCGCGTCGTGCACATGCGTGTTTGCACTATGTTGCACATTTGATGAAGCCTTATTCACGTCATGTTTTCTCCTTTAAACCGTTTGTTCCCTTACAGTAGGCTACAGGGGATTTTCCATTTGTTCTTCATGTATGCATATCACTCGGTTACTGCTGTTACAACGCCAGCATCATCAAAAGTAGGCTATAATAACAATAATGATAATGATAATAATAATAATAATAATAATAATAATAATAAGAAGAAGAAGAAGAAGAAGAAGAAGAAGAAGAAGAAGAAGAAGAAGAAGAAGAAGAAGAAGAAGAAGAAGAAGAAGAAGAAGAAGAAGAAGAAGAAGAAGAAGAAGAAGAAGAAGAAGAAGAAGAAGAAGAAGAAGAATTGATGCAGAAAATGTCACTTTTGCAAAACATCGTTTTAAGTGTGTGTTTAAGTGATTAAATAAAATTAATATAAAAGTAAGTCATTCATTTTAAAGTTAGGCTAAATAGCCTAAACATGTTTTTTTTTTTTTTTTTTTACACAATTACATATTATAGTTTAATATAACCCTTATCCCGCTGTATAGACTGGGAGGCACAGTACTGTACATATTTAGGCTACCTATTTAATTTAAGTTAGAATCCGGCCCTACTTTTTGCACTCTGCACCATTTCCTTGTTCAATTTAAAGAAATTGGTTTATGTGGAGGTTGCTTTTAATAGGCTACATATTCATATAGGCATACACATTTATTTATCTTCTATAGGCATATGTTGAGAGCCATACGTCTTTTTTCTACGTAATACATTTAAATAAATAAACTGCAGGTCTTTACGTTTTTTAGCCTTATCCAAGGAACTCGTAATAAATAAATAAAACATTATCATGCGCACTTCTCCAACTGTGAGCACTAGAGGGCGACAATGTTAATTAAAGTTCCCTCTTTGGCCTCGAGAGGGCGGAAATGAATCGTGCCTGGAACCTATTTAAGCTGGACGTTCCAAACACAACGGTCTTTACCCTGTATGCTCTCCTGGTGAGAGCTCAAGGGACGTAGAGAAATATAATGCAAAACGACCTCAGCGGCTCAACACCTACCACCACCATGCACTACTGTAAGTATATTACGTCTCGTGCTGTTAGAGGAAGCAAAAGTAGCAGTTAACTGGGCGATTTAAAGTTTTTACTTTAAAATCTCTTTGTGGACACGTGGAAGTAAGCTGGAGCCATTTTGTGCCACCGTCTGAATCCACCAATGCAACATAACATAGCCCACTTAACGGTTAACGATGGCGAAGTAGGTTATCAGGCTTAATGCATAAATAGTTTTCAGTAGCCTACTCCTCAGAGTTATGATAAAGTGGTTTTCAAGAAAGACGAACAGGTTTCTACGGGCACATGTACAATGTAGCATAGCACCGGAAATGCCCCTTTTCTTCCATGACTTCATATAGCCTAGCTGACACCAATGTCCTAAACGGGGTTTAGCCGGGTTGGCCGATAAATTGAGGTACAATGTCATTAGCTTATCAGTTTGGTTGTTGAACTCCGCTTGAATAACTAGCTAAGTTTTGGGAAATACATCTCCATATATTCATACGAAAATGGGGTGATGTATTATGAGTAACGATACTAATTTTACAGAAAAATTAGAGTTCAACTAACATGTTTTGGGACTATTGTATTTGGTGATTGATTGTGTGTTGTAGTTAACTGGATATTTCAGGGTCTAACCATTTATAACTACTGTTATATACTGTGGGGTAATCTATTCCAATGTGTTTATAGCTTTGCTGCTTTGTGAGAACCATTAAAAAGGTTATTCTGGATCATACTGGATTATACATTTCACCACTGATACTTGACCAAAAGCTGCCTTGTTTTCTAAAAATGTTAGTTATGTTACAACAGAATCTTTTTGTGATTTCAAAGAAAATGGGTTTGTCATAAAGCCAATTTAGAGCCTCAATTTTCCCTCAAATTAAAAAAACTAAGCTGGTCATTTTTATACACTAATATGCCGAAGTAGCTCATAAGAATACCACCCTAGAAACTAAGGTGCACAGTGCTGTTTGAATTGACCTAGTATCTGTTTTTATAAAGGTGATACCTCAAATAACCCTTTCACTTTTTTTCTCTCTTTTAGTGGATCATATGCCATGTGGTGGACAACTGTATGATCCAAATGGAGGCTGATGGCTGTGTTTCAGCTGAAAATCCCAGTGATTTCGATGCTGTTTTAACACTGCAGGCTGCCATGGCAGTGAAATTAATGTAGAAAACAGGGTCTGGGGAAAGGAACCCAGACAAGATAAACGCTACAATCTGCTTCAAGCATGGCTGAAATGTACGTAAAAGGTATAGCGTGTTGTGTGCTTAGTTAAATGTATAATTTATCAAGCCTTTTGGCCTGTTAATTAGCTGCATCTTTGACAGCCTGGGCTCTCTGTCGTGAGACAACCTGGGTTTTACTAAATCAGATGCAACATTAAAATGTCCCTGAAATGCTTTCTGCCCGCCTCTTTCCTATGGCGTCTCGGTTTGAATCGGGGTGGATAAATCAACATGTCTGATATGAACTTGAAGCTCCCAGAAATCTCCTGAACTACTTCACAATTCTGTACTGAGACTGTCTTGTTTTCTCCCTTTTCCAGCCTCAGGGTTGAAGCATGGGGGAGATGAAACCAGAGAAGATATTGTAGTGGTTGGAACATGCACTGCTGAACAGTCTTGGTCAGTGTTGATACTCTGCAGGTGAGCACTAGTAATGCTATCTTTAGATGGGATACTTAAATATGCATCCACTGATAGACCTAAAGCAAGCTACATTGGCTTCAAGGTTTGCATAGAGATGCTAAAGTGAACATTCCCCGCTCTTTCTGACTGCTTCATGCTATAGCAGCACGGATTGAATTGAGGAATACATGAGGTTGTTAAGCAGGATCAAATGTCTGGAGTGCAAGACTAAATTATTTCACCCACTAAATCTTGAAGTAAATTTCATATGCTCTACTCCAATGTTCAAGAGACTTACAGAATCAGTTCATTAAACTTGTTTGTCTCTGGAAATATATTTTCCATCACAACGCAGTAATTTGTTCTGAGTGTTTTTGGTTTGCATTGTTATCAATCTGATTCTTTTACACATGTTAACACTTAGCATGTAGCTTATAAAAGCATGTTTGACATTAACTGTCTTTAAGATCAGAAGGCACAAATAATTTCTGAAGGATGTCTTTGACATAAATGTGCTGTATTGTCGCTGCAGGATGACTTTGTGACATTAACGTGCTGTATAGTATCTAAATGTTTCTCGTTTTCTTGCAGGCAATTAAGACACTGCAAACACATGGAGATTGGATTCGGTGGAACAGTTTTTATTTTTTCATTGGCCAGCAGCATTAGTCCTACACTAATACAGCCACACAACATGAATCGGTGTGCTGTTCATGTAATGTGCCAAACTGTCTATAATGAAATAAAATATTCAACTCCATCTCTGAAGCATTTGTGAATGATTTTGAACTTCATTAGTTATGGCTAATAACAGGGGGGTGCAATTAAATGCACCATTTGGGCCATAGGTTTATGTACAAACAATCATGAAGCACGGTTTGAGTGGTTCCACAAAATGCTTCAAGATTTGAAAATGTCTTGTTGGAATACATTTATTGCATAAGTCAAATGTAAAACACGTACAAATTACAATGATGGGCTACTGTGAAGTAAGAACATAGGGTTACAGCGGCCGTGCTGGTTAAGATGTTGTCTACAACAAACTGGCTGAATTTCAAGTCCCAAATCATTGTGGTCAAACCTGTAGGGCTGTATTCCTAATTAAAAAAAAAAAAAACACATTCCAAAATAAAACATATAAAAAGCCTAGGGGGTAAAAATTGAGCAATTACCTTGTCACATCCTGTTTGAATGCTGAGAACCAGAGTTCATAAAAGATGGATTTGTCTTAACATTCTGTGGCCTGTTCTAATGGACAGGGCTCTCTACAGGGCTGTGCTTGAGTAGTGACTGAAACCACATCAGGAATATACATGGCTCTTATGGGAGTACAACCATTACCTTATCCAGTGTATTTTGAGACCAGGTGTAAAATCAAAAGGGAAGCCCCAGTGTCCAACCAAGGTCTGGGAGGGAGGTACCCTCATTCAGTATAAAGATGGTGTGTCAGCCTTGGGAGGATCAGAAACTATTCGTCAGTCTTTTCCTCACTTTGGTAATGTCGGTATTCTGGCTTGAGCTCCCATGTGTTTTTGTGTGTTCCCTTCACGTTGTAGACGCCGATATCACGTAAGATTTCCTTCAAGTAAATCTGGGGAAAGAAAAAGACCAAATATAAAATACTTTGCTCTCGATCTATGGCCAATATAACTGTTTGTAATCAATTGAATTAACCAAAGTCCACATGCAGCCCTCTCGTCTTACCACGGGCTGTTTGGTGATGTCCACCAGGTCTTTGATGTTGTAGAACTGGTGCTTCTCAAAAGCAGAAAACAACATGTCCAACACCTGCTGTTTGTCAGCTCTTGCTCTCTTTCCCTCCTCCTTCTTTTTCCTGTCATACTCGAGCTGCAGCAAAAAGTAGACAGTTAGGCATCACAAATGTTCCATATATTACACAGCCATACCAGTCTTAACTTTTATAATAAACCTAATTTGAGTACTGCCAACACATTTCTAAAGAATGCAATAGGTTTGTCTTCCTTTAAGTCTCCATTTTGTATTAATGTAAAAGTGTAATTTTCCATGGGCTTTGACATTCCCAGTGAATACTTGGTCAGATGCCACTGTTGTTTGTCCACACTACATAAAAAGATTAAAGATTACAAACGATCCTGATAACGATATTATTCCTTACGTTGTAACTATGGTTGGCCACAGGTTTGTAGTTGTTTGTGACGGGACTTTGCAACTGCTGTGACAGCCTGACTGGTTTGGCGAGCTCTTCAATTTGTAACCTGTAAAGACAATTACTTGAATTATGACATATAACATATTGTGTAGTGTGTGACTTGAAGAAAATAAATGTATGTACAGTCAAAACTGAAATTATTCATACCCCGCCCTGGCAAATTTTGACTTAGTTACTTTATAATAAAAATAATTTTGGACATGCTTTTTGTTCAAATGTAAATAAAAGCTGAATCCCCCCCCCCCACCCCACAATGATGCCTCTTGTACATCATCTTATTATCTTTTGGGAGAAGCCTGAGTCATTTCCAATCAAGAAAAAGCTTGCTGGTTTCATAAAAGTAACTTTAAGTCAAAATTTGCCAGGGGTATGAATAATTTCGGTTTTGACTGTATGATGTGATGCAGTCAAATAAAATAGCTGTAGAATTTATGTTACTTATGTGATTATAGAATTTTTACTATTTGAAGTGTCTAATTATAAAGAGGTTATTACTGTATATAATTGCACAGTTATGGCCATTTTTCAAGTCGATCCCTTTCCGTTTACCTTAATATTTTAAATGTAGCACACATGAAACAATGACATCAGGATGTCCACACACAGCTCAAGACATACATAAATGATAATCTGGATTAATTTAAGAATCTCTATTCATGCATTCAATATTCCATATGAAATACATTTCCAGACATACTAACTTGTCTGTGCACATGCACACCCTTGTGATATACTGACCTCTTCAGCCTCATATAGCTTTCACTAACAGCAGGTCTGCATTCTGCTCTCTGCACTACCACTCCATCCAAGGCAATTTTATCTGTAAAAGAGAAGAGTTAATTAAAACCTAAAAAGAATATTTTTTAAATCAACATGTCTCCATGAATCTTTACTGCATGTTTCATTCAAGTAAGGATGGGGAGAGTGGTTGCAATGTGGTTAAGTGAGAAGGTATGGAATAAAAGTTATGAATATAGTTCAGTCTGGGCCCTCTCCTGAAGTTGAAAGAAATATGTAAGAGCAGTCAACGGTCAGTTTTTTAAACATTTGCTTTAGATCAGTCAGATACAGTAAATGCACTCATCAGATCTCTCAAATTGTATAGCATAAAGCAACACCACGCTAGTTCCCCTTGACCTAGCACTCGCATATACATCTAATATTTCTTTACACATCTGAAAAATGAAATTACAATCACAATTGAGTCAATTTCATCTGAATACTTGGCGAGTATGAATGTTTCAGTCAGTTACAGCTTTGGTGAAGGGGTTAAATGAACAAGAGTCTGCTGGCCGTGGTAGGTGAAGACATTCTTGCCCCTTATACAACAGCTTTTTTAGTATTGTCAGCGGAGAAAAAATGTGAATGAGTGATTCTACGCACCGCATCTAAAGCGCCACTTGATCCCATCCCAAAGCCTTAGCTTATTTACATGTAATTCTTAAGGAAGCTTTCTGATGCACTTAACAGTAGATCTAAACTAACATTCAGAACAGTCGGTCGCTCATTTTCTTCACCAACACAATGTCAAAACTGGACTGGCATGACAACCATCACCACGAACTGGAAGCACTCAAGCTGCTCAAGCTCAGTGTCGACCTATCTGACCCCAGACTCTCACTTCAATCCTCCAGACAGAATCATTCAAACTGAGTGCAGAAACTCCACACTAGCTCAAAATGAGAAGAGGAGGGCTGTGTGATGCTATACGGCAAAACTGGGCCCTACATGAGGAAAGTGTGTCTAAAGTTTTTTGTGCAAATACATGCGTCCACCAAAGCATGTGTATGGGTGATTTTTGTGATACTAAAATTGCCATTTTTCAATAAAAATAAAAAGGCACTCGGGTGTGTCCGATTCCTAGTGGTGCAACTTTTGACACCCGCTGGAGAAACAGGAGGACTCACCTGGACCTGCCCCCGCCCCCGAACCTGAGCTGCTGCCATCAGATCTTTCTTCTGACTGGCCTACAGGGAGGGAGGGAGGGAGGGATGGTGAAAACAACAAAATACAGGGGATGGAGGAGGGGATCGAACAGTAAGCGCCACACCCAGGGTTAAGTCGCACACGGAAAAAGGTTTGATCACACAGTTTCTCGGGGAAATCACCGACGGGTACACAAGCGTGCACATGAGCAAAAAGCGAGCATGCCCTTTTATAACAAGCGAGCACAGAGATAGCCTGTCCCACCACAAATACACATCCACCACCACGCAGGACTGCACATATACTAACGGAACTTACTAACCTATTAAAAACCATATGTTACCAACCCTTTTCTTCTGTTCCAGGTTATTGACAGAGCAGAACTATTTACCCCCTCTCTCTAGTCTCTACTCAATTTTATACATTCTAAATTAATCTGGTAGCTGCGTTCTTGGCCAGATCTTTATTGAAAAAGAAGTTTAATATCAAGTTGTACTATTAAATGTCTATGGTTAACAAAATATACATACTATTTCAACTGTGCAGCCCACACACACACACACACACACACACACACACACACACACACACACACACACACACACACACACACACACACACACACACACACACACACTTAGCATGTAGCCAACTGTGAACACTTCACTGCAATATGTATATGACAAATAAAATCTGAATCTATCCACACACACACACCCCCAACACACACACACACACACACACACAGCAAGAACATAAGCACAAGCTCACCAGCACCCATAGCAACAAAACACCTGCATTACATTCAGATAGCATACAAGGCCGGTGAAATCCAAACTAAACCAAAAACAAAACACATGCACAAATTAAAACCAACCAAATTCAGCTCCAAATGATTTGGATTGATTCTGATTTACTCTATGATAAATCAATTCCAAATGGGGCCATTGTGCCTGATCAGGTACCCAATCAGCTGAGGTGATTGGCAGTGGATTGGAAAGGGCAAACCACAAACAAATGACTGACACTTAACTTCCCTCATACATCAGACTGGATGAAGATTTGTTTTTCACCCAATAGAGCAGCTTTCTTTTGTTTCCCACACTGTGTCCACTAAGAACAATACAATCATTTTGACAATGTCATCACCACAGACACAAGCAGGGCAAGAGGCAAGAGGATTACTTCGGAATGAATATGGCAAGCTGTGTTCACACAGAACTTACCTCTGCGGCTCCTGTTAAAAAAAGATCACTGCACATCACAGAAAACTAATAATTTGTGAATTATTAGGAGCGCCTCATCTGGCAGCGGAAGCGTTCAAAAAGCACACACTCGGAATTCGCCGGCTGGGCTCAAGACACGACGACAGAAACTCACCCGATGACGTCTCGGTGAAGACCGCCAAAGTCTGACCTCCAACCGACTGCATCGTGAACGGGTGGTCGCGAGGCGCAGACACCGTCTTATCCTCTATACCCTCAATCACTGTCAGCTCTTCGTTTAAAGTGAAAGACACCTGTAAGGAACAAAGTCATCCACATTTTATCTTTTTGGACCTATAACTTACTTTGGACTTAACTGCCATCAGCCTGTGACAACAAGATAGTCACTTATTGAAATTGTGAGAATCTGATTGTGTATTGCACAGTTATCATCAATAAAATGTATTAGGATGAACCAGCTTTGAGTAACGACCTAATAAAGTTGTAATATTTTAATCATAAATGCTATAAACAGTAGGTGAGATACTATCACTGCTAATTAATATTACTTACAAAACACAATAAAATTACTTAGTTCTTCCCCAAATAGTGTGCTGTATGTGGAAGATGTCCATCACCAAGATGCTTTGTACTTTTTTATTTTAAGAAGAAGAACCCTTACCTCTGCTTTTCCTGCATTTCCTTTCCTTGGAGAAAGACATGAGACAAATCAGAATTCATTGATTGGAAACAACAATCAAATATTTAATTTAATTTAAAATGCATTTATCAACAAGCAACAAAATGCTGCTTGCATAACTATATAACTATCTAGCTCACCAAAATAATCTTACCCATCACCAACACATTCTAAATTTCCAATTTTCTCTGTCCTTCCCTATCCAAATATACAGTCACACAACACAACACAACAAATCACACACACACACACACACACACACACACACACACACACACACACACACACACACACACACACCAGCTTTTTGCTATTTCTTTGATGCTAATTTGAGTCACATACTTGCAGATTCGGAGTTTCCCAACGTCTCCTCTGCCCGTCGCTTTTGCCCATTGCTGAGAGAGGTATTTGGGCACCTGCATTAAGAAACATAATTGTTTATTTTATGAGGGATGTTATACACAACTTGGCAAAAGTCCAACAGAATTATGCTTTCATGGCCACTAAACTGTATCCTGTTGATATGACTAAACGATTATCTCTAGCGTTTAACTCTTGTTTTGCATCAAAATAATCGCATGTGTGTAGCTTTCTTGGACCAGTTTAACTTAGTTACTTCACTGTTAATGAACTGACTAAACATCGGCTACAGTACAGCCTAGACTGTAGGCTACTTCGCACGGTGTATTTCATTGTAGCGGTAGACGCTAAGCTACATTACTGTTAGCTCTCGCTGTTTCAATAAATAGCTGGTCCTATATCTCACGAAAGAGTTTCGTTAAAAGGACTTATACGCACCTTTACCAACCACACACCTGTGTTCTGCTTGGCACCGGTTAAGTCTACTTCTCCTTTCTCTGACATGTTTTTAAAATTAGGTTTGATAGTTTATCAATACAACCGCGTGACGCATGCGTGAAACAAACAAGAAAGTATGGCGTCTCTGGAGGTCCACATCATTAGTACGTCCTTCACGGTTGACTAATATGAGAAGTACTGTATATTCGAAAAAAGGCTCATAAATAAGAATGCATATAAGAAAAAAACATGTAGATTTAATGAATTTAAGGAAAAATATTAGCAAAAACAGCTTATTGGACAGATGGGAGACGGCTACAGAGGGTGATGCTGCACAACAATGCATGATAAGCAATCTGTACAAAATGTTCTACACAAAATCATATATAAAACCACTTTTTTTTTACAAACTGGATTACTTACTAACTGGATTCGAGGCACTGAGGGACAAAGCTTTTATGACATTGATTATTTCAGGTTCAAGAAAAAAACTATGTTCCACTCACACTATACAAACATCAAACTATGTTTGATGGAGCTAAATGAATAAAAATAACGTTTACATTTTTGGGAAGTATTGAACAAGCCAGAATTATAGCACCCGCATTCACATATTGTTTGTGATTACAAACTCTTACACCAGGGCAAAAGTATTTATCAGCTATCATTGTAATTGTGCTGTTGGATTAATTTATGAATCTTGATGCTAACTATGGAAATGAACAACAACAATAATCAATTGTTAAATATGTTTTCACACTATAACTTCTGAATTATGTTTGCATACTGTACCAGATGAAAATGACTTCCAACATAATAAATGTCAACTAAACTACATAAAAAGGGTGATTTTTAGAAATCTCAAGAGATAACCTGAAAAACTGTATATCACTGTAGGAAAAATATTTTATTTATTTGAATATCCCATCAATATCATCATCCCTAAAACAGTGTCTCCTGGAGAAATGCAAGCTGCTCCACTGATTTGAATCTTTAACTCCCATAAATGAACATGTCTGCCATGTATTTATAGTCTGCTAAATTGACCACATATAACTCAAAATTCAATTTTACAATTGTGTATCTGTAGAAACATAGTCCATACAAAGCCTGTATGAAAAAGTCCCCAGCCAGACTGTTACTGGACGTCTGCATGTTCAAACCCATTTGGCTTTTACATTTTGACAGTTTGTTACAGGAACATTCGGTCCGTGCTGTGGGAAAAGCGCGTGTTCAGCTCCTGAGATTTCTTGAGCAGCCGCTGCTTCTGCGCTTCATCAAAGCGATTGACCTGCAGATCCTCATCACGATCAAACGCCCTCCTCTCCACAGGTTTCTCAGCCTTCACTTTGGCCTTTTCCTTCATGGTCTTCTTGTGCAAGTTTATCAGAGACTCAGCACGTTTAGACTTCTAAAGACAGTAGAGGAGTGGGTAGAGAACATATTAGTCCTGAGTTCTATTGGAACAATTGTAAAATATACACATCACATCTGACATTAATTATATTTAAAGGAAACATTTAGGAAAAAAAAAATTATGTGATAATACCACTTACATTATACTTAGTCACTTTCTCTGCCATTTCCAAGTCCTTCCGGGGGACTTGTGGGACATCGTCTTTCTCCTCCTCACCCTTCTTCTTCTTTTCAAGGCGTTCCTATTGGTTAAGAATAGACCCATGAAATACAGGGAAGTAACATATGTAACATGTCTGATAAGAATGACAAATAATAATTATAAAGATACGTTCAATTTTCATTAAGTACCTCGGCCTTGCGCTCCTTGTCTGCTGGTGTATCGGTCCACATAGAGCGGTCCTTGTTCTTCGGACCCGACTTCTTCTTGAAGGTTCGAGCCCCCAGGCCAATGTGCTGCAGTTCTGGTGGGAGCTCTGTCATCCATGTTTCTCTGCTCACCACCTCAGGAGTTTCCTGTTGTTGCACAGACAATACACACATTAAATATTTCAGAGATCTTCATAAAATGTGGGAAAAAAACGAGTTCCTGCAGATCCTTAAAAATGCCATATATAAGGCATCAAATAAATGTATGTAAAAATAAGGCCTTATTTGTAGAAAAATGTCTTCAATAAATCATCAAATCAGCATTTAACTGAATCATTTGACAAGTGCAGACTTTACAGATGAAACTGCTGGAAGAAATAACAAAAAAAGAAGGACTCACTGTTCCCGTCAGCTTCTCTTTCATCCTTTGTGCTCTGCGCTCAAAGTCCAGGGCCACGGTGTCTTGAATGGGCCCTTTGGCCGGCATGGGTCCAAACACACCCTCCTCCTCTCCCTCACTGCTGGAGGATTCAGCCTGGTAGCCTGGAGGTAGGGCAGGCCCAGGGAATTCCTCTCCATCTTCTTCTTCTTCTTCATCATCATCATCATCATCATCATCATCATCATCGTAGGCTGCTCTGCGAAACCCAGGAGGCAAAGCCGGTCCCAGCACAGGAGGCCTTAGGGGAACACCAAGAAGTCACAGCTTTCCGAATTTATTATTTCAACAAACTGTAATACACACTGCAAGATTGTTTCCCCCTCACCTTTCTGGTGAACTTTGTTGCTTCTTAAATCCTGGTGGCAGTGCTGGTCCAAAGAAACCATCATCATCTTTTTCTTCTACCTTTGTCTCAACCCTGTTCAAAGGACATGTGTTACTGTGTAGTTTGATGTTGTTTGGGACATTTAGGTTCTATAATCAGTGTTGTGGAAGCTACTTTGAAAGCATAGCTTTGCAAACTACCAATGACTTTGCACTGGAAGAAATACAATTATAAATAACAAATTAAACAAATAAAAAATTAAGAACAATAACCAAATATTTAGCTTCCTGGAAGATGAATAGCCCTGAGATCTAAAACTGTCCTAAATTAAACAGTCCTATCTTGCCTCTTCACATGGCCAAAATTACAAGGAATCTCACATTATCTGGGGCTGGTATGTGTGGTTCCAATTAGATAAGCAACGGTAAAAATCAGAAATTCATTAATTCCCCCCAAAAATTAACAACTTCAATCACTATGCAAACCAACTACCAGCAAGCTACTGCAGAGATTTAGTTAAACTACTAATTTATTGACATGCAGTTCACTACCCACCAACATTGTCTATAACTTCTAGTACAGTTCTAGACCTACTTTTCTGCAGATCTGTCTTCATCTTTATGTGATGTTTTGGCTCTTTTGAACGACACCTCCTCCTCACTCTCATCCGACGAGCTCGACGTTTCCCCCCGTTTGTACCCGGGAGGCAGAGCCGGGCCGGAGACTGACACAGGGCGAGAGAGGAATAAACAATAACTGCCACGAGGGGGAAAGCAATCTTTTGAGAATATAATGGTTAATAAAACATTTGATCGGAAGTAAAGGTGGTTTCTTACAATCATTATCAGAGTCTTCATCGCTATTCTCCTCTCCGAACATCCGGGGTACGGGAGGTCCGATTAGTTTATCGGACGACATTTTTGACAAGGCTGTCTTACTTACTAACTACTTTTTATCAATATCTGTCAAAGTAAGAAAGCTCTCCCATTTACCAGAATAAAGGAATAAGCCTCGGAGGAAAAATTTGACCTCTCACCCAGGAAGTAAACAGTGAAGCGTTGGGTATCTTGTGTCAAGCTAGCTGAACTTAAAACAGAAGAGAAGCCTTATGAGCTGCAAGAATAAAAGCACAATATATAACATTTGTTTTACTTTATTGATTTTACCTTCTATTAATTAGTTTTACTTTATTGATTTGACCATCTATTCGACATTGCATTCATTTGTAAGACTTGTATGTGTGCATTGATTCGAAAAACGATGGGGCAATCTTTTTTTGTAGTGTTAATTTGAGACATTTAACAACCTTTTATTTTGAAGGCTGAGCCCGGAAGTTGTGTTTCTATGTTTTTGAAGCAAACTCGACACCGGTGCTGTGTGCCATAGTGCATCACACTCACTACGCAGTCTCTCGTGGAAGGCATCAAGCAGTTTATGGTTTATATATTTTGAGCAATGTCACCCGATAAACATTTGTAAAAATGGGTAAAAAGGATAAAGGAGATCGGGGTGAGTTTATAAGGCTACCATTAAACCCAGCAAGCTAATAGCTAACTGTGACTAGCTGAAAGATGTTACGTTGAATCTTATGGAAGGAATGTTATTTTTTACTGAAACTCACATCTCTCTGCTGTGGGATAGATGGCTGTAGTTTGGCAGTTTGAATGTTTGTCTTTACTGCTAAAGATTAGCATATGTACTAAAAGATCATTTGTAGTGGCCTTTTTGTCCCTTCCTACCTTAACACTTAACATATAAGCTTAAGCTTATAATATGTACAGTATCTAGCCAAGCTTTTTGCCTCTTTTTTGAAATCACCGTGTTCAAATTAAGACATAACACATGAGTGGCACACAAGGGGCTATATAAGTGAGGAGTAAAAACACAGCCTAAAATGGCAACACTATATATATTTTAAAAGCAAGCAGAGTCTCTTATGAGGCTTGACTTGGCCCTAAACTACGTATAGTGGTTTATGGACTGAAACGTGCTTCTTTTTTTTTTAGTACACAGTGTACTACTCAAATCAAATATAATAAACATGATAATTCAGATTGATGTATTTGTCCACCCGTATTATTACTGATATTGTTTTCTAACTCACACTGTGGGGCAACAGACAAGAAGTCCAAAAAGCGTTTCTATGAGGAGGAGGAAGATGAAGAAGAGGTGGCGGGCAGCGAGTCTCAGGAGGCCATACCTGCTGCTGCGGGGAAAACGGTGGACGAGTCCAGTATAAAGCTTGACGAGTACGGAGCCAAAGACTACCGTATTCAGATGCTGCTGAAGAGCGATAACTCTTCACGCCCCCTCTGGGTGGTAAGACACATTTGTTGGATGGTTGATTTCCATGTGGTCCTCTTCGTGTTTTCTCCTATACGGCTCTATGCGTAGTTTACTCATCTTCTTTTTTCTTTGTTTCATTCTTCTCTCCTCCTCCAGGCTCCAGATGGACACATCTTTCTGGAAGCCTTCTCACCGGTGTATAAGTACGCCCAGGATTTCTTGGTGGCCATTGCGGAGCCGGTGTGTCGGCCTAACCATGTCCACGAGTACAAGCTGACTGCCTATTCCCTGTATGCCGCTGTCAGTGTGGGGCTGCAGACCTCTGACATTGTGGAGTACCTGCAGAAACTCAGCAAGACGTCTGTACCCGACGGCATTGTGCAGTTCATCAAGGTCTGAACGAGAGAGCATCTGGTGTTTTGAGGGGGAGGGAGGGCTACGGCAATATTTCTAAATGCTTTGTTTTTGAATCTTGTGTGTGGAAAATTAGGTTATTTTTTTTGATCAGTGCGTTGATTCCCTCTACTGTATTTCCAGCTCTGCACAATGAGCTACGGCAAAGTCAAATTGGTGCTCAAGCACAACAGGTAAGTCATTTCAACAACCATTGCCTCTGTCTTTTCATCATCAGTCCTCCTCTCAGCGCTCATCTTAAACTGTGCTGCCCCTCTCCCCTCAGGTATTTTGTGGAGAGTGCCTTCCCCGATGTGATCCAGCGCCTTCTGCAGGACAGCGTGATCCGGGAATGTCGTCTCCGCACCGCAGACGGAGTGGACGCTGAGCTGATTACTGAAGTCATCCACAGCAAGCCAGCGGTATGCAATCCAACATCTTTGTTTTCATTCTTTCCATTTAAAAACAAAAACTATTCTAATCTAATATAAACTTTTTTTTTAAATACGCAACATGTTTATGTTTACTACCTAATGTTAGAATTTAGTCATGGGTGCAAAAGACTTCCAACCATAAAAGGTAATTAAGGTAATTATTGTGTTAAAATACTCCCTAACTCCTAAGATCTTGTCAAACTCCTTTTTAATGAAAAGCATTTGATGGCGTGACCCCTGATGGTTTACAAATGTCTCTTCCACTTCCACCCAAGTGTGACATAGCATTGGACGATAGTGTATTGGATCATGTGCTGGGCTTCACAGGTTGGGGACAGATCCATGCAGCTGCTGCTGGATGGCAGGCAGCACAACTAGGATTTTCAACCTGTCCAGTAGTCGGTCCTATAATTGGATTATTTAAAATATTGCTGACAGGAATTTAAGAGTCAACCACTAAAAAATATCCCTCTCTGTGTGTCTCTTGACAGATTCCCAAGTCTATTCAGGAAAAAGGAGCTGCTTCCACGTCACAGCAGCCCGGCGATGAACAGACTTCAACCCAGCAGGTTCCAGAGGACATCTACAGCTACTACGAGCAGATGGATAAAGAAGAAGAAGAGGAAGAAGAGACTCAGACTGTGTCCTGTGAGATTCGCCAGGTACACAACCAAAGTTTTTTTTTAAATGTCCGATTGGTCACTAAAATGATGGGAAATCTAAAATCGTACAGTTATGCTCTGCAGAATTGTCAGCCATAATATGAGTAGGCATCATTTGCAATTGTTGTCTGAAACATCAAAGCAACTGGTTTGGCCCCTTAAAGTAAAAGAGTGTAAAAAGACAGTATACGTCATTACAAATCCACACTTTGTGTTCCGTGGCTTAATCACAAATAAAGCTCCATTCTTAAAATAAAATAATTTTTCGTGCTCTGCTCCAAACTGTTGTGTAGGAGATGATTGAAGAGCTGCAGAAGCGTTGCATTAATTTGGAGTACCCCCTGCTAGCCGAGTACGACTTTCGCAATGATACAGTCAACCCTGACATCAACATAGACCTGAAGCCCACCGCTGTGTTACGGCCCTACCAGGAAAAGAGCCTGCGCAAGATGTTTGGGAATGGACGCGCTCGCTCTGGGGTCATCGTGCTGCCATGCGGTAAGACAACTGCTTTGGAAACATTTATAAAAAATAAAAAAAATAATTTTTTAGCATAAATCTTGTACGTCACGTTATTTTATCTCCCTGCTTGCATGCTTTTCCAGGAGCGGGCAAATCTCTGGTGGGCGTGACGGCAGCGTGCACGGTGCGTAAACGTGTCCTGGTTTTGGGAAACTCCTCTGTGTCAGTGGAGCAGTGGAAGTCTCAGTTCAAGATGTGGTCCACCATCGACGACTCTCAGATCTGCCGCTTCACCTCCGACGCCAAAGACAAGCCCATCGGCTGCTCCATCGCGATCAGCACCTACTCCATGCTGGGCCACACCACCAAGCGCTCCTGGGAGGCCGAGAGGGTCATGGAGTGGATGCGGAGCCAGGAGTGGGGACTCATTATCCTTGATGAGGTGCACACTATCCCCGGTGAGCATTTCTGCACTACATCACTAAACGGTTACGGTGCCCACCATCTCGTTGTGTCATTGAGCGAGACACTTAACCCCGAACTGCTCCAGGGGCGCCATAATGGCTGACCCTGCGCTCTGACGCTCTGATGTACCTTGTGTAAATTGACAAATAATGAAACGTAACTTAACTTCTTCATTTACCTTTCAATGTTTACATGAGAAGTAGTAAACAACATGTTTTGGTGATTCTAAAGGTGGAGTCAGCGATTCTGGAGAGTTCTTGCTTGTTGACTAAATCACTTTTTGTCAAAATCAGATAATATCTCCTCACGATTCGATACCTGTCCGTACTGTGTTTCTGGACTGGAAGAAAAAATATTCCAGTGTCAATACACAGCATAGGCTCTGTAAAAGGGTACGTAAAGAAAGGGGGGCCACTGTAGCTATCAACATTCCCGTACAGGTAGCGGGATTGTTTTTTTTTGAAAGAACAAGCATTCATCAGAACTGCTCACTCACCCTTTGAATCTGCACTGACTTAATGATACTCTGTTTCCCTTGTAGCCAGGATGTTCCGTCGTGTTCTGACCATTGTCCAGGCCCACTGCAAACTGGGGCTCACTGCCACACTGGTCAGGGAAGATGACAAAATCGTTGACCTAAACTTCCTGATTGGGCCCAAGCTGTTTGAGGCCAACTGGATGGAGCTGCAGAACAACGGCTACATTGCCAAAGTCCAATGTGCAGAAGTGAGTCCTGCAGAACTGTATCAGAAAATAAGATAAAGGGCCATGATTAAAGAATGCTTTGATTGTGTGCTCTTCTCTGTTTAAACCCTGTGACTTCATAGACGTTGAGCTTTCTTTTGGTCCTTTTAGGGCCTCATTTAGCCCATTGTCTCACATGTACTAGTGTTGGGCCGAAGAATGTAGCCACATCTCGGTGGTGTACAAATATATCTCAGAAAGCATAACATTGTGGTTATACTGTACGAACCCTAAATATCCTATGAATCGGTTCATTTTGGCCAAGGCTCTTTGATGTAGCTGCAAGACTACTGACCTTATGCAAGAGATATGCAAGTGGTTTGATGTTGGGACAAAGTCATCCCTGCCTTGCACGGAGCATGCTCAACATTGCTAATGGTTTTTAACAATGTACCCTTTTCTGCGCTGCAGGTGTGGTGCCCGATGTCTCCGGAGTTTTACAGAGAGTACGTAGCCATCAAGACAAAGAAGCGCATCCTGCTGTATACCATGAACCCCAATAAGTTCCGTGCCTGCCAGTTTCTCATCCACTTCCACGAGCGGCGCAATGACAAGATCATCGTATTTGCCGACAACGTCTTCGCCTTGAAGGAATACGCCATTCGCCTCAACAAGTGAGTTATTTATAAGGAGAGTGTAGCAATTCAAATGTTTCAGTAAATTGCGTGTTAGGATTGGATTTCTTAACGTGTTTTAATTCTGTTCTCTCATTTCCTTCTCAAGGCCTTACATCTATGGTCCAACCTCTCAGGGAGAACGTATGCAGATTCTGCAGAACTTCAAACTCAACCCCAAGATCAACACCATTTTCATCTCCAAGGTATTGAAGTAAAGCCATTACCATAATATATATTATAAAGACTGTACTCTATTCAGCCACCATGTGCCCCCTTGTGGCCAGTGGGAGGGGTTTCTAGACAACTATCAGATCAAAGATCTTAAATTTGCCTCCTCTTTGAAATACTGCTTAACTGTGAAGGATTCTTCCTAGATATTAGTGTGCTTATATTGATGCTAAAAATTGAATTAAAAAAAGATTTTATCCTGCCGGCCATCAAGCATTGTTTCCCACATTTACCCCTTTCTGAAAACAATTGATATTAACTGTGCACATACAGTTGTGAATGTAATACACATACGTAAATATCCTCCTGAGTATAACAATGTGTGCTCTTAATTACAATGATTGACATTATACTGCGAAGGACTTATGAGGACTTGGATCTTTTCAAATCTTCAGATGGATCTTTGTTAACAGTAAATGCATACAGTCACGGTGACACAGTGGTACTAATTCATGGTCTGTGCTTTCTGCTACGATCCTTTTATCAAACAGGTTGGAGACACCTCGTTTGACTTGCCTGAAGCCAATGTTCTGATCCAGATCTCCTCCCACGGTGGATCACGCAGACAGGAGGCCCAGAGGCTTGGCCGAGTCTTACGAGCCAAGAAAGGTCAGTCCGTCTGCTGGGAAATACTTTGCTTAAGTGTGTGTGACACATTCTGACTTAATCTAACTGTTTTGCCTACCTTCATCCATTAAAGCAAAACAATAACAGTTTTTCTCACCTCACCTGCCTGCCTTGTTAGGAATGGTTGCAGAGGAGTACAATGCGTACTTCTATTCGCTGGTGTCCCAGGACACCCAGGAGATGGCTTACTCCACCAAGAGGCAGAGGTTCCTGGTGGACCAGGGATACAGCTTTAAGGTGGGTCTCCACACAATGTCACATTTGTCTCCTCAATGAATGGCTCGACTAATTTCACTCTGTTCATACACAAGATTGGGAAACAACAAAGAATGAACCAGAAAACAATCTGGTTCCAGGAAAAGCATCTTCTACTCACTAGAGAGAACTCAAGAGTGTTGTGTTGTCAATGTGTAATCTGTACAATTATTTTTTTGGAGGAATCAATTTTATATCAAATAACAAAATGCCTGGAGAAATTTATGAAACATTTAAAATACAATTGTTGCATAACTGTAAACTTGCTTTTTGACATGAAATGAAATAAATATGTATTTGATATAATGTATATTTCTCCAGAGCAATAACTATAAATTTGAATGATTTTAATATTTTTACAAAGAATGGATTTTTAATTGGAAGAGTCACAAAGTACAAATATCTCGGCATCTGGTTAGATGATAAACTCACTTTTAATTTTCATATAAAAAATCTTGTTTGTCGACTACGACAAAAAATTGGCTATTTTTATAGGAACAAAACCACCTTCCCTTTATTTAGTAGGAAAAGGATTATTGAGGCAGTTTTCATGTCTGTCCTTGATTACGGTGATGTGGTTTACCGGCATGCATCACATTCATGTCTTAAACTCCTGGACTCTGTTTTTCACTCTGCTTTAAGGTTCATTACAGGAGATGCTTATGACACACACCATTGCCTTTTATATGAAAAGGTTGGGTGGTCCTCCCTTAAAGAGAGACGTGACGCACATTGGCACATTTTTATTTACAAAGCCTTGTCCGGGAAGCTTCCTCGTTATTTAACAGAAATGCTGCAAATTTCAGATGGCCTTTATCAGACCCGCTCCACTGACATGCTTATGCTTTATGTCCCACAAGCCCGGTCTGAGCTGGGAAAGACAGCTTTTAGCTTCAGTGCCCCTGACTCCTGGAACAACTTACAGCAACAAATTAAACTAAATAACTTCATATCCTTTAACCAATTTAAACAAACTATCTTAAATCTGCCAAACTCTATCTGTAACTGTTTTAATTAGGCTATATTGTACTTTCACCCATTTCATTTTAATTGCTGCCACTCTTCACCACTGTGTAAATGTTTCAATTGTTTTCTCTTCACCTGTTGTTGTGTATTTGATGTATTTGCATTGAATATTGTTTATGTATTGTTGTTTTTCCTTTGAATTTGTTTGAACTCGACGCAATTGTAAATGGTCTCTCGAGGATAAATAAAAGTTAAATAAATAAATAAAATATGTGTATATATATATATATATATATATATATATATATATATATATATATATATATATATATATATATATATATACACACACACACACACACACACACACACACTGTATATGACAACTCATTCTTACATTTACAAATCCCATGCCTTAGTTGTCGCCTTCCTCTCCTTTTGTAGGTGATCACAAAGTTGGCAGGTATGGACGAAGAAGACTTGATGTTTTCCTCCAGAGATGACCAACAGCAGCTGCTTCAGAAGGTCCTAGCTGCTTCAGACCTGGACGCTGAGGAGGAAGTGGTGGCAGGGGAGCTGGGCGGACGACCACAGGTGAGGACTCACAAAGCGCTTTTACATAAATCCCTTTGCATGCTTGCAATTGTGCCATTGTGTATTACATTATTCTCACAAATCATTATTCTTCTCTTCACCAGTTCTCAAGGCGACCAGGCACTATGAGCTCCATGTCGGGTGCCGATGACGCAGTCTACATGGAATATCGAAGCAGCAAAGCCTCCTTCGGCAAGGGCGTTCATCCACTGTTCAAGCGATTCAGAAAGTAGATCCACTGACTCAGATCCTGACATCTAAAGAATTTCTTACGGTTGCAACAGGGCAGTAAGACGAAGTTGGTATGCACTCATTTTAACTGATGCTAAGCACCAGGCTGCCAGCAGCAGGTTCATGTAGTCCAGCTAACCTGAAGAACAGAGCAATGACTGGACATAACCTCAAACAGAATATTATCTGAAGCTAATGATAATAAACTGTGCATTGCTTCTTTCTGGTAGCTCATGATGACAGTGGATGATGGCCTGCAAGGCTTTTCTTCTCTGTGATAAATTTGACAGTTTCAGCTCCCTCAAGCACCTATATGCAAGGCATTTGCATTCCACACTCTTATAACCAGTGTTGGCTCCCATTTGAAAAAACAAACAAATATTGCATTACATCATGCAAATTCTTTCTATTTTTCTGTGTTGAGTGAGTCACAATGAAGTGGCTAGTCTGAATTCCATGACGCTTGAGGGGCCTTGACTTTCTGTTTGCTTTGGAACTCAGCCACAAATGTCTGTATGTAGAATGAGAGTGGATGGTGCTGGGTTATAACAGATAGGTGACGTTAGTCCAAAAGATCAGCTTTCAGTCATTTCGCAGGAAGTTGAATAATGTGACTTATCTGCTGTTTGTGGTTGCTTCGCTGACAACTGGCTCTGAGGAAGAAAACCAAGGATGTATATTTTGGACAATGGTCAATAAAAACATTTTGTTAATGAGGTCATTTGACACTTTAAACCACATACATCGTGGACTATAATGTATTCCTGATAGCACGTTTTACATAAGTTTTCACCATAGTTTTTTTGTGGAATTTCCTACTTTAGAATGTTGCTGACAATTTTGTAAATAAAAGCTTGAAGGAATGAAAGCTTATCATGTTGTTATTGTTTGCATGATTTTGGCCATAATGGAAAACTTGCTTATACAAGCAAAAACACAAGGCTGAAACAGATGTTAGTATCTTAGGAAAAATTATTAATATTAAAAAAGGAATTAAATGTGATAAAATACAGTGATATAACCTACATTATAACAAAAGAAAAAAGTAAGTTAAAAAGTACATGCACAAAATTACCAATTATGTATAAACATAAACTACTAAACTAGATTAAATAATAAAATACGTTTTTAACTTAATAATTCAGAGCTGACCTTCATTATCACTTTTTTCAGTTATATTCCGCTGCCCCAACAGATGACTGCCCAGAAAATTGCACTTCCCACAACAGACTGGTGGATTATATGCAATAACGTGTCGCACACAGTAAAGGATGTAAGCTTCCTCACAAAGTAGAGTCTGTAGTCCTCTTCCACTTCTCTAACCCCCTTCTCCCAGGATGGAAACATTGCTCAGCCCAGTCCTCCTGGTCCTCCCCAATTCCAATCATCATTCTCTTATTTAAGAGGAGTTGGTTACTCCCAGACTAGGCCGAAAAAATGCTCCACCAGTTCCCTGTACTCTGTCTCATTTCCATCACTAACACAGCCCACAATTGCGAGTCACTTGACTATTTGTACAGGTGACAACACTCTTGAGTTGTACACAAAAACAAACTGTTTCAGTTACTGCCAGCAATTAATAGTAACAATTGCCACTATTGGCAACCACATCACATTGTCTTTTCTCAGTACACCCAATTTATTTTGATTTGGTTGAGAGAGAAAAGCTAAGTCGCAGTATCCCTTTCACTTGGAAGACTGTAAGGAGCTTATTTGGACTTAGCCGGGGATAAGGATAAGGATATCTTTAATATCCCAAAGAGGCAATTTCTACAATGGACAACCGAAATACACAAAATAAAAAAACAAGAGGCCAATTCAAGAGACCAATTGCAGTAGTACAGACAAGTGAGAATTTAAATATTTTACAAGCAGTCAAGTGAGAAAGTGAACACAGATTCGATAAAGCAGCAAAAAAAGTAAAATCAACGTAAAAACAATGGAGCACCAAGTAGAAATGTCTTGCACACAGCATCTACATGGGCTCCTATGTCACCTTATTAAAAAAAGACATTCCTGCATGACCTGTAAGCAAACTGGAGTGGATCCAACTCAGCTTGATATCCATTCCTGAATACCTCCTTCACAATTTTCTCTAGAGGGCTAGAGAGGGGCGAGGGGTAAATTGGGGGTCTACTTCCCTATGCTTCTTGAAAACTTGAAGATGTTCCAAGAAGAACATGAAAAGCCTGGTGCCTTGTGCAAGCTTCCAAAGTGGTGAGTATGGGAAAATACCCACCTCTGCCCATCCACCCTTCACTAGAACACAGGGCAAAATCCCCTCTGATTGGCCCTGTCAGTGGGCTTGTCGGTTTAATCCCTGTTTTGTGTCCTCTGGAAATTTGAGGCTATTCAGCTTGGAATTCCCGTGTCTGTTGAGATACGTAAACTAAGACAGACACTGGACCATCAGACTGAAGTTAATTTATCCCAATAGATAATGGGAAAAAAAATTTACAAAGAAGAACTGACACATGATCTATGAGTGTTCTCTCCAAGAAGATAGCCAGAGTTTTAACGCACACATTCTCTGAATTTCTCAGAGTTCATATAAGCATGAATATTTTGAGACACAGGCATAAATAATGTGCAAATGATTTGCTGCTCATCCTTCTAGCAGTGGCATTACATTTATCTCTTGGGTAGGTTTAATTGGTTTAAAAGTATTTTTTTTCTCTCCAGTTAAAGGCCCACTTCACCGGTTGGAATATGAAGGTGTATTGAACTCAAGAGATCCTATTTAGTATAAATGTGCAAAAAATAAATAAATCGGATCATCTTAGCCTGAGAAAAGGCAGAAATAGTGTTTTATGGTCTCACTGTCTAACCCTACAGTTTCCTTCTTGTGACATCACAGTAAGGGTTAGGATAAACAGGACAGCTGGGCCAAGGGAAGACTAATGGAAGAAAAACCTCATTCATTATATTATAATAGTTATTTTATAATGATAGAACGCTGGTTCCGTATGGGTGAAGTATTCCTTTAATCTCATGTCTCTTAAAGCTACAGACATATACTTTAAAATTCTTCTTTTTCCTTTTGTAATCCATCTCCAGAGATTGGATACTGTCTATCAGCATTTCTCAAAATGTTAGTGCTAAACTTTCCCAGACTGGGAGGGATTTTCCTTTGTTTGATGACTAATAATGTGATCATGTAAATCACATCTCTTCAGACTGCACCTTGACTATAGGAGAGAAAGAAAAACAAATGGCACTTGTTAGACCTACATGTAGCACTTACATGTGGGACTTTGTAGTTTGGTTTATTTGAAGCTATAGCCTACTTACGTGATTCTTGTTGTCCTGAGTTTGTACCTTCATGGTTGAATGCATTTAATTGAAGTCGCTTTGGATAAAAGCGTCAGCTAAATAAAATGCAATGTAAATGCTCTGCATGTGACGTTAATCACAGTTATACATTTGCAGAGATTAGCCTACAGTGTGCGCGTGCACATAGACTGATTGATTGGTGTCTGTGATGTAACTGTGCACGTTGTAAATGCACTCCTTATCCAACAAAAGAATGGGTACAGCAGCTTTTTGGGAAGAAAACGCCCACATCCGAATAGAGAGACCTCCCTTCTTTAGAAGCGAACATCCAATCCTCTTCCACTTCTGCGGTTGTACAAGCAACTTTTTAAAAGCTGTCCACAATTCATTACCGTCTAACATTATATTACCGCACAGGAAGGACTACTCTTGCACGTGCCAGTAACATGCATTTGCAAAAGTGAACTATGCGCTTTTAGACCTCGCAAAAAGCCCTCAATCCTGTATCGTTATTTTGGTCACAGTAACATCGAAAATTATCCAAATGATGGCAATCATGAATAATTTTACGACAGCATGCTTGAAGAATCTTCAAGGCGACCGGCTGAGTAAGCAGCTGCCTTTTATTCTACGCGCTTTGCACAAGTCCGCAGCCAGCGAAGCTTTGGGGATCTCCGCAGGAGGCGAAGAAGCCATGCCTGAAGGACTGATCAAACCGGCGAAAGTCGGAGAGAAAACCAGAATCAAGACCCTTAGTGAGATGCCTGGACCTAGCACTTTATCCAATTTGATTGAATTCTTCTGGAGAGACGGGTTCAGCAGAATTCATGAAATTCAGGTAATCTTGTCTCAAGATTGTCTTTTTTTGGTGCTATGTCATTTATTGTCTGACATATGAAATGATCTCTTTGTGCTTCCCACCAATGGCATAGAGCCTATAACTTCTCAGCGTCAGCCAATATTGCCACCTATGCGTAAAATGGCACAGACCGTTGCGTAAAAGCGCAGCAGCGGTTTGGCCACTGGTTAACTTTCCCCTTCCAGGCAGAGTATGAGTTGACAGTGTTGCAGGCAATTTTCAGAAACGCTTTGAACTCTATCTGTAGGCAAAATTATTTCACGCCAAAACGCGGAAAGATGGACAGTGTGAATCAACGTGACAATATGTCTGTCAAAATATGTTCCTGTTGTGTGATACTTACGCTGCGCTGTATACTTTAGATCAGGACAAGTAATTACAGATAACCACATAGTCTACCTTGTGTTGAAGCAAACTGATAATGACAATGTTTTCACAAAGCAGGTACTGAGGTGAAAAGGTCGAAATTAGTGATTTATTTGATTTAATTAATTAGAGAAGGTTTGTTAATTTGATCTGTGAAGGAGAGGAAATTGTTGCTTATTAACTCTTCTTCTTATAAGTCCAAATGAATTATTCTTTAATCAGTATTTGGAAAGTAATGAATGAAAAGTGGCCATGGCTAATCAACAGTATTCTTTCAAGTAATTCATAAGTAAAAATATTAAAAGTGTTGCATGTGATGTAGAAAATTAAATTAAAATTGCAGCAGTATGAATAACACTTTTTGTATTTGGCATTCAAATATACTGTAGATATAGATATTGCAATTACTACTACTGACACCAATGCAATTGTAACAGATTGGAGATCGAGTGACACCACTGGCATGGCTGGCACACCACACTATTCTGCTGAAATATCATTGCATTATTATTATCTAATCTGGATTGATATCATTTATAATACATTTACTTTTCTAAATCATGTAAATTGTTATGTAAACAAAGGGGGCCACCATAGCTAGCAACATACCGGTTTACAGAGCCTAGGCTGTGTATAAACACTGGATTTTTTTGAAGAGCACACACAGTTTGTAAAGGTAGTGGATTGTGAGGAGATATTCACTGATAATGACAAAGTGATGAGTACAACAAGGGCTCAGTCCTCGTCGCAGTGGACCTAGGTTTGAATTTGGCCCAGGTCTTTCTGTGCATGTCACTCCCCTCTCTACCCCATTTCATCTCTGTACTATCAATAAAAGGATGGATAATGCACCCCCCCCCCAAAAAAAACCAAGTGATTATTACAACAAGCATTTTCCAGAATTTCTAACTCCACCTTTATATGTTTCTACTATAATTGATTGGTGTCCCTTCTGCTTTATAGATGGAGCACAGGCAGCAGTATGGCAAAATCTTCAAATCCCATTTTGGGCCCCAGCTGGTGGTTTCGGTGGCGGACCGTGACCTGGTGGCTGAGGTGCTGAGGGCAGAGGGTGTGGCCCCACAGAGAGCCAACATGGAGTCCTGGAAGGAGTACAGAGACATGAGGGGCCGTGCCACAGGCCTCATCTCAGCGTGAGTCCCCTTCAACCCTTTGATCTTTTTTAATTTGGAAAAAGCACCTCCTGAAATAAATGACTTTAGGGTCGACAGGATCATTTAGTTTCCATACGTGTAGATTGGCCCAGCAGCAGTCTGCTCTTGTATTTTTAAAGTTGTGCCCCATGTGGCATCAATACTTTTCTCAACAGCTTGGGGGAAAAAAAGGAAAAGAAAAACCCTTAATGAGAATGATGAATACAAGTGGACAGACATGATAAAGTCATATTTACAAACAATGAAAAACAAGAATGAAAAAAATTGTCCAACAATATACATGTTCGAAAAGGGGTGAGAAGAAGAATATTATATTAATATTTCCTCAATTTGTCTGTGAATGTCTTGTATTGAAGTAAAGTGTCCGCTGTTGTATTGTACTGTTGTGTGTTTTTATCCACTCCTCGCTGTGAACCAATTTGCCCTCTTGGGACATTAATAAAAACCTTAAAGCTTGAACCTTGAACCATAAAGCAATACATGGCAATTTCCAAAAAATTTAACTTGTGTCCTGTTTCCCAGTGAGGGAGAAGATTGGCTGAAGATGCGGAGTGTGCTCAGGCAGCTCATCATGCGTCCCCGTGATGTAGCCGTCTTCTCTGACGACGTCAACCAAGTGGTAGATGACCTGATCCACAAAGTTTGCCTTCTGCGCAACCAGGAGTCTGACGGAGCAACGGTCCTCAATGTCAACGATCTCTTCTTCAAATATGCCATGGAAGGTTGGTAAAGATCTTACAAAACATACTGTATGTAAGATGTGCATACTGTATGTGATTTGTGCAATTGACAACTGCATCAAGAAACAAGAGATGGGCAAGGAATCCTTCTCCCTCTTCCATGCCTCATGTCTTTACAGGTGTAGCAGCCATTTTGTACGAGTGTCGACTAGGGTGTTTGGAAAACGAGATTCCCCGGGAAACCCAAGATTACATTAGTGCACTGCACCTCATGTTCAGCTCGTTCAAGACAACTATGTATGCCGGGGCGATCCCCAAGTGGCTCAGACCTGTCATTCCCAAACCTTGGGAGGAGTTCTGTCACTCATGGGATGGCCTCTTCCAATTTAGTAAGTGTTCGTGTGCATGTTTTGTCTACCTGCAGTAACTAGAGTGTACATAGTTTATTGTCAATTTCTAAAAAAGCTGGATGCAATGAAGGCTTTATAATGTACTTAAGTTTCCAAGCCCAAGTCACGGGTTAACCGTAAAACCATCATGAGAGTTATTCTTTCAGACTTGTACAACTTAACAGTTCATAGACTGATGAGCACTAGCCATGGCAAGTAAACTGACCTTCATGTGTGAAAGTAGTTTAATGATCATTTAAGATAGCATTTTGTGCTTTTAAAGGCATTTTGACATATACTTAATATACATTAAAATCTTTGCAGAATCCAAAAGTTTGTTCGGGCAGGGAGCTGTATGACGTTATGGACCACTTTTTATACCACCATGTTTTTCCAGAATGGCTTTCTCCAATCCAATTAGTTGAGGCCAAATCTCTTGAAAAGAGTTAGTTTCTAAAAAGTTTTTGATGTGTAAAGCATGTTGGGTAATACTTGCTATGTGGTGTTTTAAAAATACCAAATACTAAAGCCAAATTACTTGTTTTGCACACTTTCTTTTGGATTTTGGATGCATTGAAAAAAACGTTGATTTGCATGTAAATGGATATGGTTGTGGGAGTAAGAGGTCCCTCGGTTACATAACCTGTTCTCTTCTCTTTCCGTTCCTTCTCTTGCCTACTCTCTCTCACCCCAACTCCATTCATCTACCTTGTGTGTCTGGTCCCAGGCCGTATTCACATTGATAAGAGGCTTTCAGACATCAGAGCCCAGCTGCAGCGGGGAGAGGAGGTGAAAGGGGGAGTGCTCACACACATGCTCGTTTCCAAGGAGATGAGCCTGGAGGAGATCTACGCCAACGTAACCGAGATGCTACTGGCTGGGGTCGACACGGTGTGTGTGTGTGTGTGTGTGTGTGTGTGTGTGTGTGTGTGTGTGTGTGTGTGTGTGTGTGTGTGTGTGTGTATACAGAAGTGTTAAACGACATGTGCAGATAGGGGTTGGAGGGGTGTGGAGATGCAGCGAGTGTGGCTTTAGCAGGAGAAGGAGGAGTTAGGAGTGTGTGTGTGTGTGTTGAGTTTCAAGGGTTTGGTTTCTGGCGCCACATCATTGCCTGTGTAACTGTGCCAGCGTCGGGTCATAGCAGTGAATCAGGGGTTACACAGTATCCCACTGACAAACTTGTTCTCACTCAGATTTAGTTTCGTGTCTTGTGTGTTAGAAAAAGGTGGCGGGGGGGCTTTGTCTTTTATCCCTCTGCCAGACAGCTGTGTTGTGGGTTCATGTGTAGCGAGTTCCCACTTGCAAATAATTAAGCCTGTCGGTTTAAAGTCATTGGAGTATCACTTTTGGCGGATTTTATTTTAAAGCTTTCTAATGGGCAGATCAGAGAAAACTTAAATGGCAGGGGCATGACATACGGGAAAGATCCTCGGTCATATCTGGACTCAGGATTATACTTTTACACAGTTGGCGCCCAGGTCCTATGAGTCATCGAATGCACCCAAGTGACACAAATCAAGCCAAACGATAATGATGTTCAAGAATTTTTTATTTTTTTTAAAATATGTATTTAAAAAAAAACAGCTGCCTGATACTGTACTGTTGCAACCGTTTCATACTTGCCTGGTGCATGAGCATGTGCATTTTCATCTGTGTGCAAACTATGTGCACGGTAACTGCCTAATTTGTTTGGGGTACTGTCAGATTAATTAGAACTAAAAGTGCAGAGTGTTTTGTCCGGAGTGGGGAGGGGGCTCTGAATAAAAGGGTTTGTGTGTGTTTTTGTTGAACTTGTTGCAACGGCCATGTCCTGGTAGGGGGTGGACTTGGGCTGAGCCATTACCTGACCCTGTGGTGCATTTGCCTTTACCCAGCACACACAAGAGCTGTCAAGACACGTTAGCCGAAGCCAGAATTATAGCACCGGCTGGGCAGAGGTGAGATGAGGGGAAGAATTGGGGGGACGCTCTCATGAAATGGCAACGATTGGGGAACTCACGTCATAAGGGGGTGGTCGTAGGATGGATGTTAGTTAATGAAGAGAATATGTGGGGGACAGAGGGGAGCTGTGTTGGGGTGAGCTATTGTCATATGATTCTTCTCTGGCTTTGTCTGAGGTGTTGCCAGCATCTGTCCCAGCTGCGGTTGACTAGGTACAAGGTGGTTAGATGGGGAAATGGGGGGTGGAGAAGGGACAGACTTGGGGAGAGGGAGGTGGGAGAGAGAACATTGGGAAAGATGGCAAGGTGTATACATTTTGAAAAAGGATCTCTTGCCCATTTATCAGTCCATTGAGAGATACTGGCCTTAGATTGACCTCTGGGGGAGGGGGGGGGGGGGGTTCAGTGTGATGTTAGCAAATAACAAGGCTGCCCTTCTTCCACCACATACTGGCATCTATGTGAGGAGGCCGGATAGAAAGATAGTCAGGGTGTCAGGGCCTTTCTTTATATGTCCATGGTCAGGGCGGGGGAAAAAATCAAATGTGGGCTTGAGTCATGCTTGGCAGAGTCAACAATGCAGTCGGTGCAGAAAAAGACGACACGTATCTCCAGATTTGCACACCGGCCCACATCATTTAAATGAAAATGTCAGTGACGTGCGAAAAAAGGAAGAAGAAGCAAAGAGCCGGGGAAATGGAGATCAGTGAGATAGCTGATATGAATACGTAGGTTGGCTGCAATAAAGCAAAGAGGAAATTAAATGAAAATGATCAGGGTGTGTCTGATGAGAAAGGGATAGCACAATATGTGTGGGAAGTGTTCGCACAGGGAGCCCATTGTGGAGACAGAGAAAGGGCAAGACGGGGCAATAAGGTATCGGAAATGTTAAAAATACTTTGCATTACATTTGATTTAATCTGTACACTGTCATTTTATTTTAGGGGATCTAATCAAGGTACAGTTGCATGAACATGGAGCAGGAGGGTGATTGATGTAAGATGAGGGATAAAGAGAGTGCAGCTGGCGAAGTGGACTTCAGTGTATGTTCAGCAGCACGTGGAGTCGACCCTCTCTCCCTCTCCCTCTCCCTCTCCCTCAAAGCCCCTCAATGTTTCACAACGGTTGCGTAACATCATAGAAACTCTTATATCAGCTTGCCTTGCGGTCAAACCTGCTGCAAAACACCATGGAAAAAAACATGCTCAGCAGAGATTTAATGGATGATTCTGATTTAACAACAGTTTCAAAGAAACTGTTTTTTTTAAACTAGCCCTTTCTATTCTCCTAGACCTCCTTCACCCTTTCGTGGGCCAGCTACCTGTTAGCACGGCACCCTCATATCCAGCAGCAAATCTTTAACGAAGTGACAAGGACTCTGGGACCTGGAGCAGTCCCCACAGCCGACGATGTCCCTAATCTGCCTCTCATCAGAGGGCTGGTCAAAGAGACTCTCAGGTGCTGACTGCATGGATTTTATATAACTTGCTCTGCTTTTGTCTGTCCATGTCAAGTGTTTTTTTCTCTCTCTCACTTGCAACTTAGCTATAGTTTAATAGACGTTAAGGAAACAGGGCTTGCCTTTTTCAATATGTTCACATGACCATCTTTGAGTTGTCCACTGTCTGTCTCTGTGTTTAGCTTTTTACTTGTCCGGTAATCTTAAAATTAAACTTTGCAAGAAGATTAACATGTGGAGCTGTTGAATAACAGTCTTTGTGCACCCCTCCCTGGGAGCAGGCTTTTTCCAGTTCTCCCAGGCAACGGACGGATTACCCAGGATGACTTGGTGGTGGGTGGATACTTCATCCCAAAAGGGGTAAGACTGATAGGGACATAATAGATGTGTGTCCTGTAGAGTGTGCATGTGCATAAGAAAAGTGAGACCATAACATTAAGCCAAAAACATTACAGTGGAACCATATGTAACATGATCCTGCATTACTCATACATTACTCTTCCTCTCCGGTGTACAGACACATGTACAATAGCCCAGCTGTTTTCATTGCACAACTGACATTTTTTTCTTACTTTGTTAGACTCAGTTGGCCCTGTGTCACTACTCCACATCCCTGGACGAAGATAACTTCTTTGATGCTGCAGACTTCAGACCGGATCGCTGGATAAGGAAAGATTCCACAGATCGTGTCGACAACTTTGGCTCCATTCCCTTTGGCTACGGCATCAGGAGCTGTATTGGCAAGAGAATAGCAGAGTTGGAGATGCATTTAGCTCTCACAAGGGTAGGAGTTAAATCACTCTAAACTATACACACACATTCAGCAGTTGTCTTCAAACATGTTATAATGTTATATAAATATATCCACACATACTTTATGAATGAATGAATTATTTTAGTATTTTGCTATGAAAACAACCATGCCAGCATGAGCTTATAAAACAACATAAATTAATTCATGGTGAATGCCAAAAATACTGCTTGTACATTTGAACAATTTTAAGAAGAAAAATTATTACATTTAAGATTTTGTCTGCAGCCCAAATCAATAATAAAAAAATGACAATGTAATGCTGAAGAAATCAGAGTTAATGAGTAATCAAATGATCCCTCCTGCCTCTTTTTAAGGCTTTTGAGACAAAGTTGGCAAGCATTATTCTACATTAAACAACCATTCCCATTTGTATACACCAGAACATTTCAGGAATGTTTCTTGATATCATCATAAAATTCGACTTAACGTACCTTCCATTTTCCATACAATCCCTAAATGTTTTTTTGGAATCTGCCAACCTCAGTGGCCAGAGTAAGTGTAACAGTTTCCAGGTGTGCTACTAAATTTATTTGACCTCTAGATAAACTCACTTATAACTGTTCTTGCAGGCAATTGTTTTATTAGCAAAATGAGTCTCATTATCTGACTGACATGTCTTGTTTTTGATCTGTGCACAGCTCATACAAAGGTTCCACATTAGCGTGTCACCTCTGACTGATGATGTCACTGCCAAGACCCACGGCCTGCTCTGCCCTGCCGCCCCCATCAACCTGCAGTTCATTGACAGGGAAAACTAAATGCAGACTGTTCTCCATAAGGTCTTCTGTACTGTATGTTGGTGAAGTGCTGATTCATTATTAGGGGCTCATAATGCAATGCCTTTTAGTTCAGCCACTATTAGATGATAGACACTGAGCTGAGACTGAGGTTTTACTCAGGCCAGATATATGACTCACCTTCTCCCGTTCATAAGTGAGGAGGACATAGATAGTTATTGGATTAATAATGTAAAGATGATAGCAGATTTGCTATGTATATTATTTTTTAATTAGAGAAAACCACTGCAGTTTGGACTGTTACTCCTACATTCATTCTATTCAAAATAGTGAGTGGAAAAGTGAACTGTAATCCATATAATCAAGCAGTATCCTTTTATATCAACGTGCATGCATGTATGTGATAGTGTGCACATTAACAAATAACCACACCGCTCCCTCCCTAAGATTCAGAAAAGCGAATATTATAGGGTAACTATGAATGTATTTAAAATGAGCTGTTTTAAGACGTATATTTTTAGCTTTATTTTGATATTGTGTTGAAACCAAATGATTGTGGCAGGTAGTTTTTTTTCTTTCTGGCACCACTGTTTTTACTCAGACTGAGGAAGGACATTTAATCACTGAGGTGGCGCTGCATGGTTTAAACCATATACTATATATCCTTGAGACAATAAATACAAACTTGGGAAATCTAAATTTGAAAATATTTTAAACACGGATGTTAAAAGGAAAAAGTACTTTGATGGCACTGAGAGTTAGAAGTAATGAACGAACCAGTAGAAAATAAAATAAATCAAAAAAGCATTTGCTGAATTAATTAAATGTAATCTATTTTTTTCACAAAATATATTTTAATCAAATCAAATGGTTTGAGTATTTTTGGTCTATATGCTTTTTTTGTTTTATTTTTCAAGTATTTAACCAGAACATCAGTTACATATACTTTTATTGAGAGAGAGCAAGAGGAGATAATGTATGTTACAGAACAGTTTTATGCAAGAGGCAAGTTGTTGGATTTTGCCATGATGAAGGATCACAATGGTGTGCGCGGAGGAAAATGGAAACATTTTATTTTGTATGTATCTGCTCTTTTAACTGTCTTTGAAACAGGGAAACAATAAATAATGATTTGATAATTGTTTGTGTAATCTTTGTCATGGTCTTTAAGTCTTCGTATGATACTTTTAAAAAGTCAGTATTGACGGTTGATCAAAGGCAGAGCATCACAAAGCAGCACAACATAATACATTTAGCAATATTAAACACACAGACCAATGGAAGAACACACACTTCTTCAAAAAGCATGGGTCTCTTAGTTAATTATTTCATTCAATAGTCTGATTGAAAAATAAAGAAAATGTTAACATTAGGGCTCAGAAGAGATTGCTCCACTTTTCTCCCAACGGAGGGCCCCATTTCACAAAATTAGCTTAAAGTTAAAGGTGCTATGAGGAACTTTTAAATATTTCTGAAAAGGTCTTCTTTTACATCTGATGATCAGGAATGACATGTAACAGCAAACAGGACCATCAGTGCAAAGAATGCTATTTTTCTATAGTTTTTAGTAATGCCTTTACCCAGGAAGAGCAGCTGGCATAGTAAAACACTACCACTTTTGTCCAAAGGGTGTGCAAGAATGAACACGCACTGAAAGTTCCTCGGAGCACCTTTAATCTCATCACCCATAGTCTTTAAATGCTTTAGAAATAAGATGTTTTTTCGGGAAATGGGCTTTGAAATGATGATGTGCATTCTGCTTTAAATCTTATTTTTAATCACAACTGATTGCAAGAATTCACGAGATCCTGAGTGTGCTAACGGCCATATTAGAATTTGGTTAAATGATATGCAGTTTGTTCATTATGGGCCACCGGAGCCAGGGGCGCAGCACCAAATTCTGGGCCCCTATACAAAAAGTCCTGATGGGCCCCCTGAAAAGCGGTCTTACAATACACATGTCTCTCTGAGCCAGACAACTCCACAATATTTCATCTGATGAATGACCAAATCATTACTTTTACCGGTGTTTCCCCCATAATATGTCTTAGTCAAGGTGGTCACTGGGCAGGGTCACAGGAGGCGCGGCGAAACTTTTGGGGGTATTTTGCTCAAAGATGCCAATGCGCACTATAGAAATAAACAAATGTTTATTTGAATACAGATGTGCAATTTTGTTTGCTATGTGCAAGTATAATTTTACAGACAGTACAAAACACAATTAAAGAAAACTTCTACTGTTTTTGTGCAATACTATGCAGACACACTAAATACAAATAATAGACCATACACTTGTGTAGGCACATCAAGTGCAAATTAAACTTTTTAAAGTTCCTTTATGGATGGGGGGCTGTGATTATTGTGGACAATAGGCCTACTGTGATGCGATAGCCTATAATTAATTAATGGTTATTATTAGCCTACTTGCTTGATTTCTTTTTAAATACAGGTTGTTTTGGAACATGTCTTTCCCAATTTAAAACATAAAAATAAAGCAGCATTGAAAATTCAGAAAATCAATCTTGTTGGCCTACACTAGCATGCTGTTCTACAAATAACTCAATAGTTGAAATAATAAATACAATGTGTTTTCCCCTTAAAATGTCGAAATGCATTTTTAACGAAAAAGAGCTTCTGTATCAGCATCTACGGAGTAAAATTGTGGAATAAGTTAAGTGTGGAAGTACAGAAAAGCCAAAACATAAGACAGTTCAAAAACAGATATAAAGACATCATCTTCACAAAGTACAGAAATTTAGAAAAGCCTTTATAACATGGACATATGTAGACTGTAGTTTTGTAGAATACATGGTATTTGTATTTATATTTGTAATATTTATATATGTATAGTAACTTACAATATACATGTATGGGTATTTATAATGTAATATAAATAGTTTATAGTATATATATATATGATTGTTTATTATATATATGTATATGTGTGTGTGTATGTATGTATGTGTATATATATATATATATATATATATATATATATATATATATATATATATATATATATATGCACAAAATGATTCGGTACTCATGTATATATGCATTATTATAGCTTTTTATTATACTGACATGCTAATAACATAATCTATCCAAGCAAAATTGATCTGTTAAGGGGTAGGACTAGATAAGTTTTTTACTTCCTCCTACCCCCTTTCGAGCATGTCTGTTTTTCTGTTTTTTATTTTTTTTATTCTATTTCTTTGTTTTGCTTTTGTTTGTTTGTTATTTATTCATCTATTTTTTTATTGCATGTTCGAAATAAAGACAATCAATCAAAGGCAGTAACAGTGTGGCACTTCTTTAAACTTACTGAAACTTGCAGGGGCCATCACTCTCATGTATTCATCAGACTTTTCTTTGCGCTGTCTGAGCTGATAGATAGGTTGTGTTGCCACAGTGATGTGGAGTCTTAAACTGTCCTAGCTTTGCCAGCACTTATTTCTGTACAGCTAAATATCCCCATAGAAACATCGCTGCGTTTATTTTCGCCACCAGTTCAATTCAATGTTGGCTTGCTCCTGCTTACTCTCCCGCATACATGGCTTAGTCATGCGCAGGCCCCTGATCTCCTTGCAAGGGTCAGGGGCCTATCACGAGCCAGTCAATTATTTATTTTTTTGGAATGGCATTGTTCAGGGCCTTCAAAGATTGGGGCCACACATTTAGCTTGTTTAAAAAAAATAAAATAAAAAAAAAACATTTTTTTTTTTTTATGGGCCCCCCTCTGCCTTGGGCCCCCCCACGACTGTATCACTTTTCTACCCAGTCCGTCGGCCCTGACCGGAGCCACCGTACTGTGTTGTCTCATCCAATCAGAATGCCCGGTGGGCTAGTTCACTTTTACCTCCTGTTTGTACTGTATAGGAGCGCAGTTTTATTGAATGCTTTGATGAAATGCAGTCGTTTAAACTCGGTGTGATCCTTGACTCATACAAACACATAAGAACTTTCTACAAGGAGGGCATACGAGTATGTCAAATTTGCGCAGACATGCAGTCACTGGGACTGTTCAGGAGAAAAGCCCGCAGTCGGACCTCAGCAGCTGATCACGGGCGTAAAGCCGAGTCTGTCCCTCAGTATAGGCTACCCGATGCGATCGCTGATTAATGAATGAACAGTAAAAAAACATTTAAAATAATTGTATTGATTATGGGGCCCATTGTAGTCCGGAAACCAAGGCAATTGCCTACGTTTGCCTATGGCTAGATCACCTCGTCTGCACACAAACACACACACACACACACACACACACACACACACACACACACACACACACACACACACACACACACACACACACACACACACACTATAAATTTGGCACGACACCGGAACCGCATGCACTAAATTGCTAAATCAACATTTAGGCCATTATTTTCATAGGCCTAGTTGATATCCTGGTCATGGATTGTGTGTAAAAATAGAGTAAAGTGTGCTTTTAGGGCAGGAATAAAAGACGATAAGGTCGGACAGAGTCGTTGCCGTCCTGCAGCCAGCCAGCCATCGTTATTGATGAATGAGAGGGGCGATCCTTATCTCGTAATTACGAGATCTGAGATCCTGAGTGTGCTAACGGCTACATTAGCTGTGAAACTTTTTTTTATTTGGTGAATGCTCAGCGCCACCGTAATGTGACACTTAAACCTGACACATTAAACTCTCTGGCTAGTCGGGCTACTTCAGAGAAAGTGTTGTAAACAGTAGTACAGGCAGCATGGTAGCCATATACTGTTTATATCTCTCTCGCGATATTAGCCCACGAGAACCCGAGCGGAAGTAAATAGTCTCAATGGCACGTTTGCTAGTGAGGGGATAAAGTAGCAAGTTACGGGTTGATGCTCCACAAGTTTTACAGATAAAAATGATAGACAGCCTCCATTGATAGTTGGTTAAACGCTGATAAGTAATTGACTCGTTCTGTCTATTTCCGTATAACATACAGTAGGAGAGTAGAGGAATCGTGCATCACGTTGTGGGGCCTGGCAGACGCCTGCTAACAACGCTAATCTGGCTAGTTTTAGCAAATGTCGGCTGCTCTGTTAAACAGATAAGTTAGGTCAACCCCAGCTAGCGTTAACTGTGACTGCGGTGGCAGGAAAGGTCGGCTGGATCTAAAATGATAATTGAAAACCTTGAGTCCTTCAGAACATGGCTATCTGATACCCTCGAGCCCATGTAAGTACTGTTAGCCTTTAGCCACACAGCTGTTATCTCAACTCTGCGTTAGCATTTTCTAGCGCTATCTGAGGTACACAACATATTGTTTTTGGTAGAGCAAACACACAGTGCAAAGGTGCCAATAATTACCTACATTATAATTATAATTTTCTTGGCTAAGTAATGCCTCATGTCAAACAGATCAGCATGGCATGATTCGATAAAATGTGTGCCTCTAAATGACACATTATTGACACAATAATAATGTTGTTTTTCTCTCTGCAGATTTGAATCTTTGGTCATTTGTTATGAGTGGCATTTAAACGTCTTGAATAGAACTTATGGCCCTATACAGACCTTTTAATATTGATTTACATGAATGGATGTTTGTGTATCTTATTGTTTTGTTTTCTTTGTTTTTACAATTCCAGCTGCGACGCAGACCCCTCAGCGCTCGCCAAGTATGTCCTTGCTTTAGTGAAGAAAGACAAAAGTGAGAAGGAACTAAAAGCCCTGTGTCTAGACCAGTTGGATGTATTTCTACAGAAAGGTAAATCATCCCCCTGTTTCACAAAGGTTTTTACTTTTCAGTTATTACGTGATCCAGCTTTTGTTATTACTTTTATCTGTTATTAATATATATTTTTTAACCGACTATTGCCTTCTTTCAGAGACCCAGCCATTTGTGGACAGGCTGTTTGAAGCGATCAACAACAAAAGCTACCTCCCGCAGCCAGAGCAACCATCGGCTGTGGTCAAAGTTGAGAAAGATGAGCAGAAAAAAGATGAGGTAATCTTCTTTATAATGTCAAGACTATCTGACAGGGCCACTACACCATCACATAAGAGCACCAAGCAGTTGGGACTTCTAATGTCAGTGGTCTTCTTTGCTTGACTGTATTGATCCAAATGACATTTTTTCTTTTTGTTCAGCCAAATCGGGAAGAAGAACGGGACAAGAAGTTTCCCCGGCGAGTGAACCACAGCCCTCCGCCATTGAGCTCTCGTTACGGCAGAGACAGCAGGTGTGTTTGCAACTGCCAGTTTTGCCACTCTTCACCACTTTTTTCTCAGTTTTCTTACTTTTCACTTATTATTGACCTGCTATGTTTAGGAGAGGAGATGATCGAAAGAGGGATGACCGCTCCAGAAAGAGGGACTATGAGCGCATCCCACCGAGGAGGGACTCGTACCGCGACCGCTACAACCGCCGGAGAGGCCGCAGTCGCAGTTACAGTCGCAGCCGCAGCCGCAGTTGGAGCAAGGATCGCCTGAGAGAGCGCGACAGAGAGAGGGACAGAGACAGAGACAGGGACAGGGAGAGAGATCGCAGCAGGAGCCGGACACACAGCAGAACACGCTCCAGAAGCCGGAGCAGAGGTAAAAAAAAAAAAAAAAACCTGGAACTGAAATGATCTAAAGCTGTGTGAACTTGATCATCAGCAGTATCACCTTTTGCCTGTTTAAAACCATTTTTTTCCCATATGGATGGAGACAGCAATGACCCATAAACAAAGGGTTTAGCACACTAAATACATTTTTTTTGTGTTTGCTCAGTCAAATTACTGCTGACTAAGAAGCGTCTTAAACAAAAAAGATTATCTCACGGTTTCCACAGACATGTGATTTTTTTTTCCAGCACTAGTTTTGTTCTCGTTAATGAATTATTTATAGGGTAATTGTTTACATTATATCATGTTATAGACAAACCTGATTGAAGGATGGATTAAAAACTAAAACATTTTAAAATAATAATTTGAAATGTTGTACTGTGTAAACAAGTGTAGTTCCTCACAGGCAAATGTGCCATTGTGACAGTTGTTTTACTATATTATAATGTGGCCGTTCACTTCCATTCACAGAAAGAGATTCTGGGAAGTTGAAGTATGAGCACGATCGAATAGAACGGGCAGAAACTGGTGATGGCTACACCCCAGCAGCCCTGGTCTCCACTGCAGCCACGTCGCACTTCCCGGTGCCAACACTGAGCAGCACAATAACAGTCATCGCCCCGACACATCACCACAGCAACAACACCACTGAGAGCTGGTCCGACTTCCGCCCTGATCACCCTGTGGATCGTGGCCCCTTCATCAGGGGGCCGCCCCCTCAACAGAGAAAGCGATGCCGTGACTATGATGGTAAAGAAAACTGATTCAACATTTATTTTTTTCTCCATTGAAAGTGGATAGGTCGGTTGTTTTTTGTATTGCTGTAATTTTGCACGTCTGATCTTCATGTGTATTCTGTCTTTTTTTTTTCCAGAAAAGGGCTTCTGCATGAGAGGGGACATGTGTCCTTTTGACCACGGAAGTGACCCAGTTGTAGTGGAGGATCTGCCCAATATGCTTCCCTTCCCACCACCTGCACCAATCCCAGGTGTGGATGGCCCTCCTCCCCCGGGCCTCCCCCCTCCACCACCTCTCATGAACCCCCCACCTGTCAACATGAGGCCCCCTGTGCCTCCGCCAGGCACCCTCCCACCCAGCCTGCCACCTGTCGCAGGTAAGAATCCAGAACAAAACTTGCTGCTCAAAGTTCGTTACAGTAAAAGCATTGAACACAAATGGTCAAACAGGTAGAATAGCAAAAGAAAAACATCGGAACAAGAAAAAAGTTTACAAACCACCTCACTAGTACCCGAAAGGTAATAACCTTTGCAATGTGTTTTTAGCATGGAATGTCAAACTCTTTTATTTCATTATATATTTTTAGTTTTTCTAAAGGGAGTATAAAAAGGTGAAAAGCATAGGAGTGTCTAATGTATAGAATGTACTTGAGTATGTCACTTGGCAACAGCCTGCATCCTGTCAGCTGTTGCTATAAGTGAAGAGGAAATAAACCCACATAACATGTTTGTTTGAAATTTTCTATAGAGCAAAAAAATATCTGGAAGTTTAACTTCAAACGTATCTTTTAGAAAATTGGTTTGATTTAGTGAATTGTGGAGCTTCTTAAAGATTTTGTATGTTGTGTGACTCTGTCTGACACAGGTCCTCCTCCTCCTCTTCCTCCGCTTCAGCCGTCGGGCATGGACGGACCTCCCAGTTCAATCACCAGCTCTGTGCCAACTATTGTCACCTCCGGGATGCGCTCCTCACTCCCCCAGGGCCCGCCGCCACACTTTCCCCCTGGTAGTGGCTGTGTGTCTTTTTAAGTTACACATTTATTTTCAATTACATGTATGTTGTAGGGCCCGACCGATATTGATTTTGGAGTGCCGATGCCGATTATTTTCAGAGAAAAATTACGATTACGATTAAATCGGACGATTTTAAATAAATAAAAAACCCCAAAATATATATTGAAAAAAAATAAATTTTTGAACCCTTAAATATATATATATATATATATATACCTTTTACTGTTGAAAATATGTACACAAACTTTTTCTTTATTGCAATACGCATTGTCAAAAAAAAATAAAGTGTAACAAATATGTCTAAATTCAGACATTATGCATTTTATCTTACTGCACCCAACCCTCTGGATCTCCCTCCCCCAAACATCAGCATCTCAGACTCAATAAACTCATTCAAAAGTCAACTCAGGGGCGCCCTTAGCTCAGTTGGTAGGGCGTCCCCCCCATGGGCCTCGGCCAGCAGCGGACCCGTGTTCGATTCCAGCCCGCGGTCGTTCTCTGCATGTCACTCCCCTCTCTGCCCCATTTTAAACTCTGTCTCTACACTATCAATAAAAGCATAAAAATGCCCAAAAAATATATATAAAAAAATAAGTCAACTCAAAAGTCACCTCTTTAACCCATTGATGACGGCTGCTGCGCGATGCCACATTGGCTCTCCTGCCTGATGCTGCGTCGCGCAGCATTATTACTTTATCTCATTTTCATGGCATTCCCAGCATAGAATGCACTGTCATTGGTTCAAATACACATGAGGTGGGTTTTGTTGATTTTTTTAAGAACACGTGACCACCCAAAAGTTGTGTGGTTTGCCGAAAATCATGTCAATCAAAAAAATAAAAAATAAAAAAATAAAACAAAATAATAAAAAAAATACGCCAGCTATGTCGGCGACATAACAGTTAGTGGCGTTTGGTGCGCAGAATCAAGGTCTACTATAGACTACTGACGAAAATCACACAACACATTGCATCTATTTATTAACAATATTTAATAATTTTCTAATTCATCTAATTTTGACGATTTTTTGAAATATTTGTTGGTTTGTAAGCGCTAAGGGAGCATGTTTAAATAAAACCTGTGAACCTTAACTTTTAAATGTATTTTATTTCATGTTTCTATGTGCTACACAGGCTTAGATATTAAGGTTTTGGTAGACTTGACAATTCGTACTATTTTTTCAGAAAACCCTCAGGCATTAAGGACATGCATCCTAGATTGCCATAGTCATCAATGGGTTAAGGAAGCATAATGACACACCTGACTCCACTTCAAACCTTATTTAAATTTTTTCTGTATTTTGTTTTCTTTTTCTACATGTGTGATTCTCTATGATGTAAAGTGTCTTTGAATGACCTCCAAAAAAGCACCATATAAATTCTATCAATTATTATTATTAACTGTCAAGCGATGACCAATGCCTCTGCTATTGGTTGCAGGGGGAACTGTTGAGTGTAAATTAATCCAATGTATTACAACACACCTGCTGCTGTAAATAGGCTATAGCATTAATGCTATTCAATTAGGCTACCTCCAGGGCAGCAATACAATTCACACATGATTGCTAAAAAAAATAAAAAATAAAAATTGATTAAAAATGGCCGATGCCGATAATTCCGAAATATGCGAAAATCGGCCGATATAATCGGCCGGACGATAAATCGGTCGGGCCCTAGTATGTTGTATTAATCACTGTTGCGGTCTATACCTTTTCTATGTGATGAAGTGTCCTCTCTTTCCTCTGCAGACAACTATGAGACAGATGTGTACAATCCTGAGGCTCCCAGCATCACCAATACCTCCAGGCCCATCTACCGCCACCGGGTCAATGCCCAGAGACCCAACCTGATTGGCCTCACAATGGGTGACGTGGACCAACCACCGAGAGGTATTGTTCTCCTGAACCCAACCATCTCAGCTTTGAATGGATTGTCTTTAAACATGCAAGGACTTTCCCTCCTAATATTAGAAGAACACTCAGGACTTTGTCCACTGTGACGGTCTGTTGCTGCCTTACAGATGAAGGAGACGCCAGTAGACTACTGTATTTGTGTTCCTTGTTGAAAAGTCTTGCCCCCACTGACCTGTCACCGTTTTTCCCTTTCCAGAAAAGATTCCAAACAACAGTATGAGGATTGTTATGGAATCAGATTTAAGGAAGAGACCACTTGTCTCACATGATGGAGGCCTCCCCCCCAAGAAACCTTGGTTTGAAAGGTAGGACACCCTTTGCGTGTTACATAAAAATAATTGACAAATGCTGCCTATTATATTAAACCCATTGATAAAGCACATTTGAAAGATGTAAATAATACCATCCTAATTGAATTATTAAAAAAAAATTCTCCTCTCCTACTCAGGTCCGACTTTAACACACCCAACCACCAAGGCTACCACAAAAGACCCCCATTCTCTCTTAACACCAAGCTGCTGGTTCGGCAAATTCCTTCGGAGCTCAACAACATCAGCAAACTCAACGAACATTTCAGCAAGTTTGGCACCATTGTCAACCTACAGGTCAGTCCCTTTGTGCTGCTAGAGATGTAAGACTCACAGCTTTGATGGATAAAATACAGTGTCTGGGTAGTTCATTAATGCATTGCATAGATAGATAACATATGAACAATATACAAAAATCTGGTCTCAGTAACTGCCCAACAACTTCAGAGTCAAAGGGCGGATGGTTATTTAAAACATCTGATAAACTACAAATCACTATTGTGATTTGCAGCTGTAGGGATGTAAACCTTTTCTCTGACGTCAGCGAAAAGTATCCATGTGTAACTAAAGTTCAAAAAAAGTCTACACTATGAGGTATCTAAAATGATATTTTTTTTAGATAACTACCCACCTTCTTCTAAATGTTATCATTTTTATTGGCCATTTGATAACTTGACAATGTTGGTGTAAAAGCTCAGTGAAGCCATTCAGAGTTGGCTGCAGGATCTACTATATGTGCTTACATTTTAATGTCTCACATTGTCGTTTTTTATTTCTGTTAACAGGTGGCCTTCCAGAACGACCCAGAGGGGGCTCTGATCCAGTTCGCCTCTCCAGACGAGGCCAAGCAGGCTATGCAAAGCACAGAGGCTGTTCTCAACAACCGCTTCATCAGGGTGCACTGGTATCGTGATAATGGAAGTAATGGACAGGGCCAGTCCCACTCACAGCAGCAGCAACCTCAGTCACAGCCAGCCATGGTAAAATATCACCTGAAAAATGTCACCCATGAATGATGCAATGTAGCTTTGAAACGTTTTCAGACAAAATGTTTCGCCAATGTTCTTGTGAGAGTAATACTATGATTTTTCACTTGTTACAAAGAAAATTGATATAACATTTATTTCTGGAACGTTTTGATGCTTGGTGGTGTTTTGCGTCGTGTTCATGGATAACTGTCTGATCATGAATATCGTACAATACAAAAGTGATAAACGTTTCCTTGGTGTTCAGCAGCCCTCAGCCACTTCTCTGAAGCAGTCTGTCAAAGATCGCCTCGGACCGCTGCTCTCTGAAAACTCTGAGCCCGCCCAGGATTCCAGTGTAGCCTCTCAGGTGTGTGTAAATTTCTTTTTCCACATAAGCTTGTCAAACTCTGCAGAAGGTGTGTATAAACATTGTGCATTTTCTTCCTCCCATTGGTGCAGAATCCATCTAAAGGGTCAGTGAAAGAGCGTCTGGGTTTCTCTGCCAACCCAGCCGCCCCTACTGTAAAAGTAAGTGTCCACCTACTGTTCAGAATGACTGCTTCTTTTGTTCTCTCTCATTCATGTGTTGATGTTAATGTGCCATTCATTTTCTCTCGCCTTTTTCAGGTGTTTTCAACATCCATGGGACTCACAAAAACTGTATACAATCCTGCTGCCTTTAAAGCGGCCCAGAGGAACTCGGAGGAAGCCCTGAAGAAGAAACAAGTGAGTGAAGAGATTTCCAAAAGGAAGGCTTGCAATAAGATAAAGAAATTGGAAGCAAGCAACTGGGATTCTCATACTATAAATGGGAGGCTAATCATCTCATCATTTATCTCATAGGAAGCTCTAAGACTACAGCAGGACGTAAGGAAGAAGAAGCAGGAAATATTGGAGAAGCACATTGAGGCACAGAAGGTAATATTCTTGTCCATTCAGGTGTCCCTACCACATGTCTGCATTTGAATTATGCAACCTCTTTATACCAAGCATGGTACATGATAATTATAATACAGACAGTTTTTTTTACATTTTTATTAAAATGATCAATCTTGCAACAGTTGTAAATCTTAACTCCATCACCAGTCCTGTGTTGCGACAGGGTTTTTCTAATTATTCACGTGCTCTGAGGAAGTTAATAGTTTAACTTGCGATGCCCCTGTTTCTATGCCCTCGTCCTATGCAGCTCCTCATATCCAAACTTGAGAAGAACAAAGCAATGAAGGCTGAGGACAAAGCTAAGATCATGGAAGCTCTGGGCACGTTAACCAAGAGCATCACCAAACTGCAAGAGGAGATCAAGGGAATCTCGAGCAACAGCAACCCGCTCCGCCCAGCCAAGACCAAGGCCCAGGTTAGTGCTCCCTCCCAGGAAGTGTCATCCATGCAACAAACAAACAGTCTACTGATTTAAAAACCTCTTTCTCTATGAATACCTCCTTACTTGGCAAACATCATACTCTTCTTAATTTACGTTGTAGTTAATTAAGGTAACCAGTATCTGGTTTATAGCTCTAGGTTTTTATTAAATCAGGATTATTTTTTTTTTTATTCCCTTGAGATTAGAGAATACATTGTTCGTAGCAAGTTAATGTTCTGTTTTTCAGTTTAATCCAGTAGCCTTTGATCTACCACTCCTGATTATCTGTGTCATCTTAATACTAATGTGAGTTTTTAATATGTTCAGGCACAGAGGGAACTGCTGGACGCAGAGCTGGACCTGTTCAAGAAGACCCAGTGTGGAGAGGACACTGCTTTGTTGAAGATGAAGTATACGCAGCTGCAAATTGAGGTATTAACTTGATCTTAAAGGAACATACCGGCCCCTCAAGCTTGAACAATCTAGTGCTTAAAGGTTCTGTAAGCGGAATGGTCAGTTAAGATAACTTCCTGTCAGTGACTGCAGTTAGCAGTCCCCTCCCTCGTCCCTATGTCACCACATTAATGCACTGTGGTCTTCAAGCAGCGAGTTTTCTAGCATCATTTCAGATCCGTAAGTGTGATAAAACACGATAAAAACCATCAAAACAGACATTGGGAAGGAGTTTTACCTTCTCCGGGTGCCGGTTTGTAGCGTTCTATCTTCTGATTGGTTATCAGTTGTGGGATCCCCGAAAAGTTTATTTGCCGATTACATGCAGAGCGAGTGACTGAGAGATCGGATTTATGAAACGCGCACACTATATAAGTGATCACTGTATGAATGAAGAGTGATTTAACACTTATATTAACATAAATAAATCGCTTACGTCACCTTTTCAAATTCTCCTTTTACACACACCTGCAATTTTAGTCCTCTTGTAACTTGAAACTGTCTATTGTGAGTTTCTATCCATGTCTACTAGTATGTTTAAAAAGTATCATTCGGATATGTGTGCTCTCTCTTTTTTTCACGGGCTCCATCCCTACATGTGTTTTCTCCCCAGGCGGCTAAAAGGGGCCTCCTGTCACCGGGCAGAGGCCGTGGGCTCCACGCTAGGGGCCGTGGTGCTCTGAGGGCCCGGGGGAGGGGCTCCAGAGGGCGGGGCAGAGGAGCCACATCCCATTCGTCCGTAGACCACCGGCCACGAGCGCTGGAGATTTCTGGTTTCCCCGAGGCAGACCGTGTCGACCTGTTGCCACACTTTGCTGTAAGTCGGCCTCAAACTACATCCCTGTGAAAAGGGGAGATTTGATATCCACACCTCAACCACTATGACCTTCTGATGGAAGCTGTAGTTTGGGAGATTAGAGTGTTGTGCTGCTGTGTTAAAGGGTCCTCCTGGCTGTTGAGTGAGTGGGTGGACATTGTTATTCAGTCAGGACATAGCAAAATAAAACGTTCAGCTGTCATCTTACCTTGGATTTAGGCTCTTTGTGATGAGGTTATGAAGAAACATAAATATCTCAACATGAACACAGTCCAATCATTTTATGCATCACATGTTTTACTATATATATAATAGGAATGGATTGTTACCTCAAAGTGGTAACGCAAATAAGGATCGATATTGAAAAAAATTGCATTGTATAAAGTATGTTTTTAAGAACCATGTGCATCAAACTTTACTATTTTCTTAGGGGAGTGAAAAGAATCAACAGTGGCCCCTGGTGTTCACAAATGCTCAGTGCAACTAACCACCATTAGTGCACCAAAAAAGACTCAGTGACAGAAGATGCATGACAAACATTTTCAATGAGTGCACAGGAATGAGTCAGTTTGTAAAACTAACCAAAATGTTTTGTGTTCCAATATTTGAAGCAATTTGGAGAGATTGAAGATTGTCAGATTGATGAAAACAACCTGTTTGCAGTCATCACATACAGGACGAGAGCAGAGGCAGAACAGGTGAGTCCACTACTGGCCATGCAAACACTCAGTTTAGAAACAGAACTTAGACAGTTAAAGGTATTCTCCCAGTTTTTGGAGCCATGAACCCTGCTTGGTGTTTCAATTGAGCTAATTATTCTGCAATTTGTGAAACACGTTTTACTCTTCATAAAGTCTTTCTCCCTCTTCTGCTCTCTCTCTGCTCCACCTGTAGGCGGCTGTGCATGGAGTGAGGCTCAACAACCAGCCCTTGCGCCTGGCCTGGCATAAGGCTGCTATGACTCTGAGTAATGTGGATGCTGATGAGGGCGAAGCAGAGGAGGATGAGGTTTGTGGACTTGCTTATACAGTTGATGATGAGCCTATAGCGGCCGTGTTTCCTTCAAGGCAGAGCCCTTTAGAAATCAGGTCCAGAGCGTTTACAACGCTACCTGACCATAGTCGGCCGGCTGTGGTCCTTTTTAATTGGCACGCTGCTAGCTCGTCCTAGAGAATGAATTGCAGAATGGCGCCAGCAAGACATCTATACTTAACAGAAAACATCCATATATTTCCACTAAAGATTTCCCCATAAGCTTATCAAAATCCTTTTTCTTGTTGTGATACATTGATAGAACACAAGAGGGAGCCATTACACATAAGTGTAAGATTGTATTAAAATAGCTTTTGCATGGCCACCTTTTTATTTCATGGGACGTTCCACTTTAAATTAGCTTTAGTTTTATTTTGCTCTTCAGTAATCAATAGAGAACACTTATACCTGTCTTTGTCTGTTTCTCTCCCATCAGTACCCAGAAGAGTCACTGAGTGACGATGCATTACTGCAGGATGACGATGAGGAAGAAGATGACAACGAGCCTCGCTCCTGGAGAAGATGAAGATCTCTTCCCAGGTTGCACTGGTGTGGAAGACGAGCAACAATCCAGAAACGTTGTTTATTGAATTGCCTGTTTGTTAATTAACAGGAAACATTTCACTTTGGCTAGATTTCCCCCCCCCTCCCTGACAAATGTGTACCTGGCAGAAGAACCACAAGCGAGTTTGATACATTTTAACAATGGTGATTTTTTTTTAAAGCTCTTAATGTTGAATTAGTTCTGTTTTTTGTTTTTTTTGGTTTACATAACACAATTTGTTTTGACATGTGACAGCTAATCTCTGAAAAGACATTTGTTGAACTGTCAGTTTGAGTAAAACAATACCTGTGTTGTAATTTAACCCAATGACAGACTAGCTTTTGCAGAATAGTATTACATTGACTGGTTTAACTGCTCATGTGTAAATATTTTATGTCTGGATTCAAATGATTTGTATGAAAGCTTTGCTTCTCAATACTTGGCTTTACTTTGAAAAAAAAATAAAGAATTGAAATGGTCTGAGAACATCCTGCCAAAAAAAAAGAAAAAAAAAGGAAAAAAACAAAAAAAAAGCTGTGGCAGTGGAAAAAAAGAGCAGAAAAAAGACCATTTCAGAAAACAAAAACCTTCCTCTTCCCCAAAAGAGCAAACTTCCTAAATGCTTCACTTCACTTTTATTTATTTATTTATATTTTTGGATCGGTAAGGTAACCTAAGTATAGCACTGATTTCTATGCCAAGGTAAGACCGTGACATAATCTGTTAGTATATTTTTGCAAAATGCTAAAATTATCATTTCCTAGCCTTACCATGGTCGTTATATGCATGGCTCGACTTAAATCAATCATTCATTCATTTTTTCATTTTCCTTTATTTAACCTCGAAAGATCAATTGAGGGGTGACCCTCTTTTACAATGACGTCGAGTTTGTACATATACACAATATACAATGAGAATACATAACAAGTTTACACACACACACACACACACACACACACAGACAACAACAATTTAAAACATTCAGATCAATTGAATGAGAGACATAATAGCCTAATTAAAACAGTTACAAGTGTAGAGGGGCTGATTCAAAATAATAATTTTAAATTGGTTAACAGTTATGAGTGTATTTATTTTAATTGTATGTTGTAGGCTGTTCCAGGAGTCAGGGGCACTATGGCTAAAAGCGGATTTACCAAGCTCAGACCGGGCATAGGGGACATATAACATGAGCATGTCAGTTGAGCGGGTTTGATAAAGCCCATCTGAAATAAGCAGCATTTCTGTCAAATATAGTGGTAGCTTTCCAGTCAGAGCTTTATATATAAAAATATGCCAATGTGCATCACGTCTCTCCTTAAGGGAGGACCACCCAACCTTTTCATATAAAACACAATGGTGTGTATCATAAGCATCTCCTGTAATGAATCTCAAAGCAGAGTGAAATACAGAGTCTAGGAGTTTAAGGCATGAACGAGATGCATGCCGATAAACCACATCACCGTAATCAAGGACAGACATAAAAACTGCCTCAATAATCCTTTTCCTACTGAACAACGGGAAGGTGGCTTTATTCCTATAAAAATAGCCAATCTTTTGTCGGAGACGACAGACAAGATTTTTTATGTGAAATGTAAAAGAGAGTTTTTCATCTATCCAGATGCCAAGATATTTATATTCAGTGACTCTTTCAATATGAGATCCATTATTTGTGTGAATAATAAGATCATTAAAATGTGTAATTCTTGCTCTGGAAAAGCACATATATTTTGTTTTTTCTATATTAAGGACAAGCCTGAGATCCACTAGACAGTTCTGCAGGGTGTTAAAAGAGCTCTGTAGGTTCTGAACAGATTGTTGCACTGAGTCAGAAATGCAATACAGTACAGTGTCGTCAGCATACAAATGGGCATGGCAGTTTTGTAGTGATGAAACAATGTTATTGATGTAAATTGTGAATAGGACTGGACCTAAAATTAAAAAAACAATAAGCTCTGAACACGTAATACAACAATAACTAAGAACATTTGTGTTCTGTTTGTTGCAGGAGCTGTAGGTCCATGGGGTCCAGTTGCAACTCGTCGTCCAAGAGGCTCCAACTTTTTAGAATGTAATCTTGTAATTATTGTTTACTGTGTAAAACGAACTGCTGATTTTTAACAAATAAGTAGATAAAATAAATGATAATTTTGCATAGTTTGTTGAATAGCCATCTTGTATTTGTGGGTAAACAAAATGCACCAAAAGCTTGTGTATTGCGCTATTTAACATGACTTGCTATGTTAAGTTGACAAGTTTTTTTTTTAGAGAACTTGGTTCACATGGTACACACTGGCTAAAACTAATCGATGTTGATGCCTGTGGAAAAAATTGGTACCAAAGGTAAAATTTTGTTATTTACTTTGAACATAAAACGACTCAGCTGATCTGTCCAGGACTGAGTGGGTTGACCAGATTGGGTGACGGCCTCACAATATTTTTTTCTCAAAGCCCTGATGTCTCCAATTTGGCTTTTAGTAATCCGGAAGTGCCTGAAAACCAAAGGAAAAGGTACCCTTAAACCCAAATTGAATGGAAATCTGGTAACACTTTACTATAATAAGGGTACATTAATTAACTGTTAGTTAATGCTTAATTAAGGCTTAGGAAGGATTTACTGAGCATGACCTCACTGTTAAGAAGTACTTAGTAAATGCTTAATACACAAACTAAGCATTAACTAACTTATGTTTAGTTGATGCTTCACTAAGCATTCTTAAAGAAGCATTAACTAACCGTTAATAACTAAGCATTAACAATACGTAATAGGCATTAACCATGCATTAACTAACCATTAATAGCAATAACTTAGCATTCACCAACAGTTAATTAATGTACCCTTATTGTAAAGTGTAACCGGAAATGTTATATTGTCAGTGCACCGTTTTTTAACACTCTAATCAAGACATTTCTCAGTTCTTTAACACTACACCACTTGTTCAACATGTATTGCTCCCATAAGCTTTCATTTTTCACATTGGACTTTTTTGATTTGGTGAGTAGGAAATGCATACGTTGGAATTCAGCCATCCTGCATTTTAATATTTGAACCAGGGTTTTCCCTATGTTGATGTGACTAAACTTCTTCTGTATAATAGGGCTATGTCTTTATATTTTAATATTTCCCTTTTCCAAATTTAATGTGAGTCGTGTTTTGGTAAAAAGGGATTCTTTGCTTTCTACACCTGCAGAGAGGCTACAGCTCCCACAATCCCTCAACCTCGAATGAGATAGGACAAATAACCCAATCAGTGTCCACCAGTTCAATGTTCTTGGGCCACCCCTGGTGCCTGTCAGGCTTGCGGAGATAATTGTGAGAAATCCGATTTGCTGGTGTCGAATATCTGCTGTTTATCATTTACGCCCTCTTCCCATGATGTTCCACCACCAAAAAGACCTCCCCTCATCCCGCCGCCTCTCAGTATGGCAGTATTAAATGCCCCCCTCCTGCCATCTCATTTACCTACTGCTGTGCCGGCAAACACACAACTCACACTGCATCATTTGTGGTCAAGCAAGCTGTGTTACTGTTTTACAGTTATGTCTCAATGTATGCAATGTATGCACTCTCAAAGTATGACCTTATTCACCAAGACAAATTCCTTGTTGGTGTAAAACCCTTCTTGGTAATAAATATTTTCTGATTCTGATACAGTAGCCTACCTGCATACTTGTGTAGGTGTTATGAACAATAGCTCTCATTTGTCACAGCCCTGGTTTGATTGACGCAAATAGATACTCTGACAAGTGTTCAGTAGCACTTCGTGAGGCAGCTACACATATAAATGTAACTCCAGAAAATGTAGGACTTTGCCCCATGTTGTCCACAGCTGTGCTGATGTGACCCGCTGCATGTATGAATGTTTGAGAGCTCTGCCTGCCTCCCTCTGTGCCTCAGTGGGCAGGGGATGTTTATGCTCTGCATGAGCTTGGGAAATATGGGCTAACAAGTTTACAGCCTCCTTGTCATCCATTACATAATTCTATACTTTCTGATTTGTGTCAAGGAGACAAATGGCCTGAAATTTTGGAATGAGCTCTAATATTGTTGCATTTTTATTTCTCTCGTTTGTGTACTCAATAGGCAGATGAAATTGAGAATATGTTTCACGCGTGTTCAAAGTCTCACTTTTGTTTGCTTGGAGATTGGTTGTCTGTCAGTGGAAATGATTGTAGTTTCTTTTTAGAGGCCCTCGGGGGCTCCAGAAGTCGGTCATATGGATATGAAACAAGTAGGAGAATGCATAACATTGCACACTTCTAATGTATTTATTCAGATGCATTTGAATATTATCCATGCTTTTTCGCACAACACAAAAACACTGCTGCATGCCAATTAATCCCAATTATAACCAAACCAATTTTGTAGAATAATAAGTACAAATTTCATCCTAATGGGTTAGATAATGTGCAATAACATAATGTTATGGCTGCATACTGCATGTCACATTTCCATTTAAGGTGCACATACAGGGAAGGTGCTTCTGATCTCAAATCAACAGTGACCCCTCCCCAGCACACTGCTCTATGCTTTCGCACGCCTTTGCCCCCATCGCTACAATTCCAGTTCTCTGTTAAGCCATTAATATTTGATGTGATCATGGGCCTCCATAAGCAAATTTCAGTCCCTAGCAAGTTGAGCCAAAGCATGATTAATTTAGTATTTATACCCCGACTACCCTTTAAACAACACTGAGCCCCCAGCCACAAAGGAAGATACAGTTTGAAACAAAACCATCAGCCCCTAAATCATAATCAACATAGTCATTCAGGATCATTTGAGTTTGGGGACGCATTCTCTTCTGTAACACCAGCTGCAGTTCCGTTGCAGAACCAGGCAGTGGCTGCCTCAGATTCACCAGAAAAATCTAGTTATATCTTTGTTAATACTCAGCTTCAAGATGAAAAACCAAAAAAAAACTTCTCCATAATCCTCAACTCGTTGTGAACATAGTGCTGCTGCTCTGGCCTTTTAACCTGATCCACTGACCACAGATCCCAGGTAACCCTGCTAGATATGTCATCAATAAATAAGGACATGGCTGCCCTGAATCCACACATCACAATAAATCACCCTAAGTTGTGAAGCTGCAAACAGTATATCTGCAGCTAATCAGTTTACATATGAAAACATGGCACGCTTGAAGCAAATGCTTCCTGAATTTTTACTTTTTAGATTTCGGTCCCTCTGGAATATACTTACACTACTCAGTACAGATTTCATTTTTTCACCCTCCTCTTCTTTTCTTTGTTGGGGGTGTGTGTGTGGGGGGTATCATTTAAGTTAATATGCAGTATGTAGGCAACTGATAGTGTTTTCTTTTCCTGTGCTTCTTATTGGAGATTATAAATCCAGCCAGGCCTTCAGGAATCAGTTAAATATCCCTTTAGTTTACAAATGTATATTTAAATTTATTATCTGGAATGAATAAGAATGACATATTGACAGTTGAGCGGCATAATAACTAATCCAGTGGTGAAATACTTTAAGTAGGCCTAAGAGAGTCAAAAAAGCACAAATACAACAATGTAACAATACTTTATTACGTGTTATTACTTTATTATGTGTACAATATTTATACATTATCATTGTTCATGTGATGATATGTAAATGTTGTGCTGTTTCAGTCAAAAAAAAAGAAAAGTAATGTGACTGGACACTTTAAGTTACTCTCCGACGCCTTATCTGCGGCCTCCTTCTCCCCGTTAGAGCGAGTGTGTGGTGTGGCATTACATCACTCAGAATTGAATTAGGCTTTACACTTACATGATCACTGTACAGTTCAACTTCATTAAAGCTAATCTCTGTGCGGACACTGCTGGACGCAGCAGCCCCCCACCCTGTGCCCCTCGCTCCTGTCATTGATTGGTGAAGGGATTTGCAGCATGTAATCCAATGCTCCGTGACAGGTTGTAACTGAGGTTAAAGATGGCAATTTAATTATGTGTCAGAGGTCACATTAAAGGCTGACCCTTTGACCCACTGCCACAAGACTCTGCTGATTGGTGAGAACATTGTGTGATTGTTTGAACTGAAAACTATAGCAGACGAATGCAAATGAAGAAAAATAGGTGTAGTCGATTCAGGAACAGAGGTTTTGTGGGTTCTCAGAAATGAGAATTCAAGCATCCCAAGCGTCATGCCCTAGCTTTTGTGGGCTTTCCTATTTACAATTCTAGTACAATGTTTCTAGATGTACAGTAAGTGTATGAATATGTGAACAAATTATTTGCAATTAGAACTTTTATGCTTGTTCTATGTATATGTATGGAATTTGTCTGGTTTGTTATGTATTCATCCATCAAAATGCATCTTCATTCAAGAAATATACGCCATGGCGTATCGTATGTCATGAAACACTGTCTTTCATTTCTTCACCACCACATAAATAACTTTAATGAAAAGACCTCATTCAATAGTTTAATCCAAATGTACACCTTTAATGATTCTTAGACAAATCAACAACACAAATCCTGCCATGGACTATTGGCACAGTCACACAAATGATGAGTCCTCAGTATTTTTATTAGGTCCTAATAAAAAAAGACGAAAAACAGAAGCATGTATAGGCTAACATCCAGTGACAACAGTTAGAATCACCACAATGCAGTGATGTATATGTATTTAATGTGGAATCAACAAACTCAACATGATGCATCATGTTTGCGGTGGATGGCATGACTTAATTTAGACTTACCATTCTTTACCATTCTCATAGTTACACATCTTAAGATGATTTAAGCTGTGTGGGTAAATAACCTAAACAGGGAAATTCTCTAAGATGTGACACCTCAAGGTAGTTACATTTGATAGGTGAATAAGAAATAATGACTCTCTGACAAATCCCTTCACCTACAGCAGGGGTTCTCAACCTTCTGCAAGCTGGGCCCCCCCAAAGCTGGGTCATTGCAGTTGGGCCCCCCCACCGACCCTGACACCCCCCCCCCCCCCCCACACACACACACACACACCACCCTACACAGATAGATAGATAGATAGATAGATAGATAGATAGATAGATAGATAGATAGATAGATAGATAGATAGATAGATAGATAGATAGTCTATTATTGTTATTATCACAAGGGCTAGGCCAGTGGCGCACCTTTGAGTTGAACATTGGGTTTAGGGTTGGGGTCCGGAAATTTCTTATATTTTAACGTTAAATTCTGGTGCACTTTAAAAGCTAATTATGAGATTGTATCAATGAGACACTGAGGAAATGTTTTTTTTTTTTTTTGAATCTCCTTAGAAGAGAAGAAAATAGTAGCCTAAATAGAGCATACACAGAATAAATTCTACAATAGGTATACCTGTTATGAAAAAGCTTCACAAAACAAAGTCTATGATCAATGGGAAACACTGCTGTCTGACAACCCAGTTCAGAGAATGTTTCAACTATTGAGTCTTGGATTTGGAAAGTGGCCAGATTTAGCTCAAAATGCTACCTGCGATTAATGTGCTGTGCAGCCTGAACGCGGAGTTGTGTGTGTCTCAGTGGCGATTCCAGGAAATTTTGACTGGGGGTGGCCAAGGTGGGCCACAGAGTTAGAGTGGGGTGGCCATCGCACCCCTGAATGAATAGCATGTGATATGCTGTACAACCAATTCAAAGATGATTTATAATCCCAAATGCCCAAATCATGTTAGTATCCATTGTAATGTTTGTCAGAAAACTAAACCCCTGAAGGGGGATCTGGGGGCATACCCCCAGAAGATTTTTTTGTGTTTTTAACATGTAATCTAAGCATTCTGGTGCATTCTGGCGAAGATAATAAAGGAAAAAAAATAAACCTTTATTTATGAAATTCTGCCCTAAGAACATGTTACACTTGCTAACTACAAACTTCAATTTTTTTATTCAGATTTCAAAAATCTGCTGGGACACGTGCCCATACACATGCATGGGTGGCACGCATGTCACAAGCACACTTATGCTGTTTTCAAGACCTTTGCTGACCAGAGACCAGTTCTAGTGGCCACAGTCCTACCATTAATTCAGTACTTGAAAATTGCAAACTGATCTCATATCAGTGGATTGGAGTGTTTGTGTGATGAACTTGGCAACTACCTATCAAAAAAAGTTAAGAAAGAAAAAAAATACATATCATCTCTGAACTAGGCTACATATCAGGAAAAAAATTGAAATTACAAAAAAAAAATAAAAAATAAGATATATATATATATATTTTTTTCATCCCCCTCGCGCCCCCCCGGTAGAGTGTCCATCCCCCTCGCGCCCCACCGGTTGAGAACCACTGACCTACAGAAAGTACATTCATGGCAGGTAAAAGGTAATTATAATTTGAACACTCAGTAAGTAGCAGACCTCCAAGCCGCTTTGCTTTCAATAAAGTTACCTTAATGATTCCTCACGTTATGTTTTTGTCTCTCACTTGTTTTCGACACTCTGGATGAGTACAAAGTTGTTCTGTTGGGTTATTAGGCAGCTGGGTTACTGGGTACAAGAACCAACCGACATTTCTATAGCCAGTCGCATATGCAAATTATAGGGCAATTGTAGATATACAAATATGTACCCATGGTCCGTGCACCCTAATGGCCTCCCTCCCCCTGGCTTGCTCAATGGCTCATTTAGATATCTGCTCGGTTTATTATGTGAATAAGTCACGGCTGGCTTGTTACGACCCTCTAGGTTCCTGTTTCTGCTGTGTAGCTGAGATGTGTGGTGCTCAATTAGGCTGCCTGGCTAGAAGAGTTAACCCTTTGCGCCAGATAAGCGTTTCCCCCCCCCCTCTGTTTTCTTTTCTTAGCCAGATGGGTATGGTACAGTATAGAGGGGGGATGAGAGGGAAGGTTCCATGCAGGGATCAAAAGATCAATCCTAATACGGTGCTACCAAGCTGACCTCTCAGATGTAATAAAGGTGCCATCTTTCACCCTTGGGGCCTATTCAGAGCCTCCCACCCCATGAACAAACCTGGTATCTTTAAATTAGCTGACTTGCTTGCCCTGCAGGTAATTGCATTAGTTTATCAATGTTCACCACAATTTATTACATACTCCAGCGCCAGGAGGGTCCTGGTGTTATTGTCCTCTGTGAGGAGACAGCAAACCAGGGTCTTTGTGTTTGAGAATGTGCATATGTTTACGTACGACTCTTTGCAAAAATAAAAGTGCATACAATGACACCAAAGAGAGAAATAACAGTTTTATTGCCGACGGTAAGCTTTATCGATACAGGTGTACTCTTAATTATGGCCAATGACTTGTTTGTGGATATTTGTCCCACGTTATAACCATACATCTCACCATACACAAGTGTACATCCATACTACAATATGCATAGGACTTTTATCTGTGACCTTACTGTAGCCTTGTGTGTATCTCCATCTCAGCTTTTCTAGCTCTTTGCCAATGATCATTACAGCTTTAGCACGTGTTTTAAAACTTTATATGACGCCAGACTGATATGCCTTAATAGGCGCTTTAATCAGATTGCCTTCCATTACAAACAATATTGCTGCCTGTACTTTCCAATGGAGTTCTCTGTCCGGAGGCTGCTGCGTGCCTCCCTCACACATCTGTATGCATTATGGATCTGTCAGAGGTAATAAACAGACCCTGCTCTTATTCCTGCTTCCCGGTATCATTATTCCTTGCCCCTCAGATGGATTATAGCCCGCTGTGCAACATGTAGATGAGTGGCGCTCCTCTGATTGCCTTATGGCCATCAGGCTTTGCATATTTACTGCCCATATATCACGGTGCCCAGAAAGAAAACCCATATCAACATATTCTGATCCTCCTTCCTCCTCCACTTTTTACCCTTTTCACTCTTTCTCTGTCAATCTCTCATTCTTTAACTTATTTTTCCTTCAGCCGTCCTTTTGTAACAGCATCCCCCTTCATCTCCGCTACTCTTCTTTCACTCATCTTTCCATGTGTCTTGATCCATGCATTCCCAGCTGCTTAATTAAAGCATATATTATTAATACTGCTGTAGCTTTGTCCATCCTTCTTCCCTGTTCCTATGACTGCTACATTAAGTGTACATTGTTTCGCTGTAATTCCCTTTTAATGTCCCTGTTATAATCAGTGTTTCTGGTGTGCTGAGGCAAGGGGGGGGGGGAGAAAGAGAGAGAGAGAGAGAAAAAGAGAGAGAGACAGAAGGCGACTGAGATCATAGGCCTTTACTGCGACTTTCTGTTTTGATGTGCAGCTTGCATACTACAGGCCTTGTAATTAGTTCTGTTTTAAGTCAAATGTACATGGCGCCAATTTGTGATATATGAGATTAATAATAGAAAGTTGTCAGATGTGGGTGGGTATGGTGTATTGGTTCTCTCTGCAGAGCCCCAGGGAAAGAGCAGCACACTTTAGTTCCTACAGCCAATCTTTTATAACAGCTACTACCCATTGTCCTGTGAAAACTGAACATAAGCCCTGACTTGAAGACCTGCATGATTTGGAACTGAGATCCAATTTGATATGTTATACTTCAATAGCAGCAACATTTCTTTCACAGAATAAACGAATAAATCGAAGTGAAGATCTCTTTCCCGAGACAATGTCCCAGATAGATTTGGATGCCACATACACATATGTTATCCTTTATAGATGGCAATGTCTGCTTTTTGGTTGGTCAATATTAGTCCAGAATCAAATATTTCAACAAATCTGGGATATATTTCCATTATATTTTCAACAGAGATTCATTCCAAATTATGACTCACACTGACTTTGGTGATCTTCTGACTCTTCTTCTGGTGCCACCCTGTGGTTGATTTTGTGGTTTTGAGTGAAATGTCTCAACTATTGGATGAATAGTCATACCATTTGGTACACACATTCATTTTATGTTCATTATGAATTCTAAATAACTTTGGTGGCCTACAAATCACATCTCAGGAAAACATGTCAGTATGTCCAATAATTTGGTTCATGATCAAATACCTGCAAGAGGAATTTCATTACCAACAGCGTGAATATTTTGTGTTAGTGTTAATTACCAAATAATAGCATGCTAACACGCCAAATTAAGACCGAGAATATAGTAAACATTATATTCAACATGAGCATGTTAGCTCTGTTAATATGAGCATGTTAATGTCTCAAAGTGCTGTTTGTGTCTAGGTTAAATCTCACAGAGCCAACATTTTACAGCCAATGCATGACTGTATACTTTCAGTTTAAAGTATAGCATATTACATTAAGCTTTGTGGGCACCAACAATGAAATTCCATTAACTTCCATTGTGTTAAACTGGTGGCAGAAATCTCAGACATTTCTCAAAACCTTGACCAAAAATACCATTGTCCTAGAATGGCTAAACTAAGTGGAAGTGGGTGCTGTGTTGTAAACTGAGTGAACAGATCCATCTCAAGTGTCATTGTCCCTCATATATAGTTTTTGGAATGAAGTGCTAAGCATTATGCATTCTTACCTCAAAAGATTTCTGTCCCCTGCCAAAGGCTGTCTCCCTTTAACATCATCTAATCATCATGCATAATGAAATGGTGTTGATGCTTTACCATTTATCAGTTGGCCATTATTGATTGGAGAGGGCCAATTGGCTGGGAGGATGCTGTAAACTGGGCGATTTAAAACCTACATCCCTCACCCGTCACATGATGGGTTCAGAATGAGATCGTAAGAGGCCAAACGAGCGCGGTGGCAATAAATAAAAGGGAATGAAATATAACCTGGCAGACGGACAGAGACTGTCGATATCATCAGCGTCTGTGATGTCCTCAAAGTGATCATCAGGGCAGGGCTGATTAGCTGTGGTGAAGGGTATACTGTAAAAGTGCAGAGGAAGGGGTGGGGGAGAGACGCTACCTCCTAGGCCTATCTGGGCTCTGTCTTTGGTGAGACAGATGTTGTGCATGAGTAATAGCACAACTGTCATGCCACATAAGAGGCCGGCCTGCTCCACGTAGCAGGTAGGTACCGGAGAAAGAGTGTGATGGCCCGGCCGGTAATATCGTAAAACAGTGTTTAAATATTTTAATTTCAATTGTCAGAGGGGCCCCTCCCGTTGCACTCCATTACCCTGCCAACCATCCTTCATCAGCTGAATGAGTGCATTATTCATTAGCGCTAATTATTTTCACATAACGTCTGCCCTGATATATTTAACCTCCACATTACACCCGGGATAATGGCCTTGTAAAATTGAATTGCAAGAAAGAAGTGGAGTTGGAAAGCTCATTTAAAGAACATAAGAGGGAGGAAAAAAGAGTGAGGGGGGTGCAGGAGGGCTCTTTTTGAAGCAGCTGGAGTGGGGGGGTTGACAGGAAGAGTGTTAAGCACTTTGGGACATGGAGCCCCAGAAGTGATGGGACATTTGTTCCTGTCTCATTTGCATGCTAAGAGAAGAGCCCGGTGCTTCTCCGTTGGGCAGACGAGGTACCTGAATGCCCCATGGGTTGAAGGTGCCCTCCAGCCACTGAGGTAAGATTAGTCATCTTGACCTGAGACATGACCTCATCCATTAATATGAACATGAGCATTAACACATGAGCTGGGACAGCAGGAACAGAGAGCAGACAGAGTGAGTCTTTGTCTCTTTCACCTCAATTTCCCTGACTCCATATTTACCTCTTCTCTTCCTTCTTCCTCCACTTCTTCCTCATCTTCTTTCCTTGGCTTTTTCATCAGTTGCTTTACTTGCTTAACCTGCAGAAGTGCCACTGAGGATTGAAATGGGGTTGAGTCATCCAGTCAGGCCTCTGCTAATATTCCCCACTGAGAAGTACGGGTGGTTTCGACAATCCTTAAAACGAACTACAGTAAAGACCAAAGAAGGCTTACTGTAAATCCATGCGTATTCATGAGACTGACATTCACCAGCAGGCAAAAAGTATACCTGAACAGGGGCATGCTGCTCCACTTGCTTCATCTCTGTTCTCTTCTGGGTAAGAGTGGTGACCCCATGTCAATAGCTGAGTCGAATTCTTCAATGAACTGTACAGTAATAGCGTGTGGGTACACACAAGCGTGTTAAAATAAACACCCGCACACATGAGTTAAGTTGAGAAAACTGAGAATGAGATGTTGTGAAACATCTTAGCTGTAATTAATGGTATATAACACTATAGTTGTGAGCCGATTTAAGTGTTTAGTCATTTATTTGTTAAAGACTGTAACTCCTTTGGGTACCCAGAAGTGGAGGCTGGTGTACAAATGCAAAAAAAGAAAGAATGAAGACATAGTGAAACAGTTGTAATAATATGAAATATGTCTTAATAAAAGTTGTAATTGTTGACAAACTACAGCAACTACATGAGCATGTGTTACAAACCATTTTATTAAACCTTTATATAGTGCTTGTACATGCACAATGTTTTAATTTTTCCATATGCATACATTAGCTTGACATAACATAATGCATTGATTAAACAATTTATGATGAAGTTAATTATTGATTAATTCCCTGTTGATTAACTCTACTTTAGCTTTATTTCTGACACTACATCCATTACAACTAAGCAACATATTCCAAATCGAAACATAGTAAAGACTGTATTTTCCCTGTGACATTAGAACACCACTTTGTTTTGCTTTGGTTTGGCTCTCTTGCTCTGATTTCCTGAGTAATGTTGTGAACAGTGACCACACTCCTCTCCGGGCTATGTGACTGCCAATGCGAGTGTGCTGCTTTGTATATGCTTGATGCCGGGTAATTGTCGTTCAACTGGGAAAAAATATTATTCTCACGCCTTTTCTGTGTTACGCCCAGAAGGCAGTGCTCTCTATGTGTAAAGTATCTATCTCTCTGACATTTAGATTTGCCTTTTAAAGATGACATTTTTCAAAACTGGCATTTCTTCATATGTTTTTCTAGAGGCGACACAATTATTCTTTTACATCCCAGTCAGAGTGTTCATATAAGTGTGTTATTCATTCAACCTTAAATTGTTTGATTGTTTTGTTTTTCCTCGCTGATGTAGATATTATTTCATGGTGGGCTAACATTGTCTGATAGCTGTACCTTTTCTGAACAGCATCTACTGTATATTGACATTTCCATAATCCATGCTTGGTTTAATAAATGGTTAAATTTTGCTTGCAAAATCTAAATTCACACATAAACCTACGCACAAGTTACCATTTCATGGCTGGTGGCGAAGGCTGGGAGAGTGCAGGGCTCATCTGCAGAAAAAAAAACACAAAGTCCACATTTGTCACATTTCTCATATAGATGTGACAATTGGCAACAGCTTGATAGGTCTGGCTGTCAGTTGACAGAGGGTTAATGGTGTACTGACTGCAGTTATCAAGTAGACATGCTCATCTTTGAATGATTCCTTAGCATCACTGGAGATTTCCAATTACTGCACTCTGGTGCCTCGCTATGAACATTTATCCATTCTGCAAATGAGCGTGCTATCCCCAAATCATTTCCTCAACAAAGCCGATGCTACACATTATGAAATATTCAGAACTCAATTTTCCTCCTCTATCAGACCTCCGAAAGATCCATAATTACATGATAATCCACAATGTAATTCATTCTGGGTACTTTGAGTTCTCTTCACTATAAAATGTTAAATATGTTGCTGGGATGGGATGAAGCCTGCTGTGTGGCATTTTGTAGATTGTTTTTTAGGGGATTATGGCAGACAAGCTTGTTTGGCCATTCTATTTCACCAGGCTGACATCTCCAGGGTATTTCAAAAAGTCAGGACTAATGACATACTGCAGCCAGACAGCTGATACATTGGCGGGTGCTGTCGGACCAATTTACAGAGCAATCATGGAGCACATAAACAGAGACAAGATTTTCAATTCAAACAGTCGTTATAAAAAGTGCAAAACTATCTAGACACAAAAACTTACCTCTTGAGTGGCTGTAAACTTCTGAGAACTAACAGCACAGCCCATTACATTGGGATTTTAGATGTGGTACAATATTATAAAGCAATATAACAGTATTTGACACAAACATTAGGCCAATTGTGGGCAACGGACCTGTTGCACCTTTCCAGTGTAGCTGCTGCCATATACTTGTAGAAGTGTACAATGTACAATACAATTTAGACAGCGCTATCTCACCGTTGGATATCTAAGAAAGTGGGCCATAAAAAATGACTTTAGCCACTGGCTTTTGAAACCGATAAAGTTAAATGGAACCGCTGACATTTTTTAATATTGCATTATTGTAAGTCAGACCCAGCGCCGGCCCAAGCTTTCATGGGGCCCTAAGCGGAATTCGATCAGGGGCCCCCTCCGATATTAGTGCTGGCCAAATTATTGATTTTTGTCGAATGTCATTCACACACCCAGCGTTGTTTGCTATTGCCTCCAATGTCCAGCTGGGTGAAAATAGTAGCCAACCGAGATCCCGACCCTCCTAGGGGGGTCTGGGGGTATGCCCCCCTGGGAGATAATTTTTTTACCTTTTTAAAGTGAAAAGCATGAATCTGGTGCACTTAGAGAGGAAAATTAAGAGGCTAAATCTGAGGAATGTTGTGTGAAAAAATTATTTGGAGACACTGGGTCTGATGAATTAGAAGCTATTGAAGAAAGACACATGGATTTTCCATTAAAAATATTAATTTAAAATAGAATATTATACGGAGTCCTCTGGGTTGGGCTTGGAGCTCATTTTCTTTTACAGGACATATTTCTCTGTAATATAATGAATTAATTTAAATGCAGTGAGAGGAACGAAGCAGAAGAACTCTGTTGTCCAGCTGAAATCCAGAGGCTGAAATAGGCTATAGACTATACACAGTGCATGGGCAACTGAGGGCAGCCCCATTTCCAAATGTTTTAAATAAACTCAATACACAATATTATGGACGTGATCAGTTAACCTCGGATTACCTCCCAGATTAATTGATTCAATTATTAGGCTTAATAACTATCCAGACCAAAACGTTGTATTCCTTTTTTTATGGATGATAACTAACATTTGCATGATGTTGATATCAAACACACAAACTCTTGGGGGGGAGCAACCGCTTAGTTCGCTTATGACTCGGGCCGGCTCTGGTCAGACCTCCAACTACATGTGTGTGTGTGTGTGTGTGTGTGTGTAGTCAATGAGGTGTAGGTTTTGAAAGCAGCTGTCAGTCACTGTGACAGAGTGCTCGGCAACACAATGCTAATGACTCTCTTGTTAAAATGCGAAAGCCTGAGTGATAACAGTGCAGAGCTTAAAGGCCAGAGCTGTCACAGCAGAGGGGAACACCAAGCAGACAGGAGCAGTGTGGTGGAGAGGTGTGTGGGAGGCTGAGTGATTTCACAGATACAGAACATGACACCAACTGTACAGGTGAGCCATGTTGCACCTATCAATCTATAATAAAATACAACTGTATGTGGAAGGTCTAGTAGTTTAAGGTGATCCAGCTCCTAAACAAGGTGCAAATCCTTACGGCCCACGTCATTGAACATCTATCGGAGGACAGTTAAAACAAAGATTAGATGGAAAGAGTGTGGCACGGTTGTAAATGTGCCAAGTGCAGACTGTCCTCAAAGACTGACTGGACATGCAGGAAGGAGAGTAGTGAGTAAGGGCGTTCACCAAGAGACCTACGGTAACTCTGAAGGAGTTCCAAGCATCATCTTGAATATACCATCCAGCACACTAGTGGCAGCATCATTCTATTTCAGGTCCCAGCGTGAATCGAAGTCCAGTAATTGCTCTGCTTAGCTCTGTTTTCGATCCCTACCAACTCGTGAGGGTGTGGCTTTATAGCTGCTAAATGAACCACTATGCCACCAGTTAGTCACTAACTTTGTGTGCCCTGCTGCTTAGTTCATATTGAGACTTAAGAGTTTGTTACAGTGGAAACAGCTGCCTGCTGTGGCCAACAACACTATGGGAGCAGCGAGAGCGAAGCAAAACAGTTAAGTTGTGAGCCAGACAGCTAAATGATGAGCTGAAAGTCATTATAAAGCTCAGTAAAGCTGAGGGTGGGCTGCATATTAAGGTGATAATTATCTGTAGGTTCATTACCATGTGTGATCCCCTTTCCCATTGTCACATTGATTTCACATCAGAATTTGATACATTAATATCAAAATGTTCGCTCTTTATCCCAAAGCAACCTGTCAGAGCTTGAGCTCTATAACAAAAAAAAAAATGGCAATAAAAAAAGGTAAACATCGCGGTGTCCAGATGTGCAAGCTGATAGAGGAATATCTGCAGAGACTAAAGGATGTAATATATTCATAATTACTTGCATTACATACAATGAATAAATGTGGTTAAATACGTCAGAATAGAAGGCCATCGCAGGATGCGGCCATAGTACCGAACACCTCAGTCTGCTGTTAACAACATTAGTCATTCCACTCTGGAAAAAAATACATTTTTGTCAGCGTAATCAAACCCTGATGATGTCCCTCATTTTCTCAACATCGTTTTGAGATGAATTCCCATCTGCAAAGTATTTCCGAATACTTTGCCCAAGGAGGTGTAATTTAAATAGTATCAGTCACCATGCTGCTGCCAGAATAAGAATTATGTCCACGCTAATATCTCATCTGGCACGCAGCGGAGAGGAAAGACTTTCCTCCTGAATAACAAAAATGCAATAATTCACCCAACGTTATTATCAAGCTACCGGTAATTATAATGGGAAATATAGTCGAGTCCCTCTTCCTGCTTGGATTCAGGACAGATTAAAAAAAAGGATCAGTTATGTGTATCATTAATTGAAAGACCACAACAGAGATGTTTAATGGTGTTAAATTACCAGAGAAATTGAGTAAAATGAGGCCACAAACTTAAACGCATCCTCGACAAATTCCTTCTCCCCGGTCTCATCTAAAGGTCACACGAACCATATAAATATTAAACATTCATATCAAATTTACCATAGTGTGCAAACTAACCACACACTAAGCGTCATCCCATTTTCCAGACATATTTTCATAATTATATCACCATAACAAATTTAATGAGAGCAATAAGCACTGAACATTTTTTGCCTCCAAGGAAGGAGAGGTCCCAGTCAGTCACAGAGGTATTTCTTGGTCATTCTCTATTAATTTGCAGAGTGTGTTCTCAGAGTGTCAGGGTCTTGGCAGTGTAGTTCCCCAATGACTCCTACCTCTGAGCCCGCTGCATGAGGGGGGCCCTAATTAGACTCTCATGTGTATTTAATGGACTTACTGCCTTTGGTCCTGTGAGGGAACGCCTGATGCTACAACCTCAGTGAGATGGTCCCTCCACACATGGGAGTCACTTTAGAGAGGGGCTCTGTGTGTGTGTGTGTGTGTGTGTGTGTGTGTGTGTGTGTGTGTGTGCTTGACAGGGTCCACACCTGAAGCCTAAATGCAGTAGTCTAATTTTTAGTGTCATTGTTTTGGCTGTGTCCATTCTGCGAGGTCCAGACCTTTTTTGAAAACTGTTAAGTACACACATAAACACATACTTTTCATTGTCATCAGTCACACATTCTCCTGTCAAAGCAAATTTACCCTCCCCCCCTTTTTTTGTGATATTTGTTTCACCCCTTTAGTGTTGTGTGTCCCGCGGAGTCTACTGCTTTAATTATAATTTTCTTTTAACAATAATTATTATAAAATTCAACTTCTGAATTAACCTCTTATCTATTTAAGTACCTTCCAGTCTACATAGTGATGTTACTTACTTTATGTTTGGAGTCAGTTAGACCCCAGAGGGGAAAACAGACTTTTCTACACCTCCAGAAATTTCAATCTTTATAGACTTTTTTGGGATTTGGGAGGGGCAGTGTGGAACGGACCATAATAAAAATCAATTCTAATTAATCATGTTTTACAGCTGGGGGATTGAGAACCCCACACCGAACATTAGGGAAACAAATTATGAATGCAACATATTTGTTCCAAAAAACATATTGCCAAGTATATATGATAGTTTTGTTTTACTTGTTGAGGTTTTGAGATGTCTGTCTCTGGGGTACCTACATTTACCCATACAAATGGGATGAAGAGAATATCATTTTTGCAGCTCATATTTCATTGACAAGTTATTTATTAAATTATTCTTTAAGTTAATTATTTTGGCCCTTTTTTCATCTTTATCGGATAACTTTAAGTGTAGACAGAGTGTAGACATTCAGCAACACATGTTCCTGAATGGGGGCTGAACTGTGGCTGTTTCAGTCCTATGGTGTATCATACATTTTAAACAATGCATGGCTAAATTGATCCAAGTCAGTGAGAAAATGAGTTTTTGTTTAGATCATTTGATTGAACTGACCCTTTAAATCAAATGCACAGTAATCAGCTCATAAATCCCACTTGCACAGAAACACTCTGCAACGCTGTCACAGTTTTGATTGTGTAGATGGGCGAGTGGCTGCTTGAATCTCACCCATTTGAATGTTTTCACTCTCAGGTCTGCCCTAATGAGGACACGCATCTGGACCAATCTCGCAATATGGGGCTGTGATGAATGTGACCCCTGCGGTACGCCTTTGCCCTCAACCCCACCAGGACACATAAAGCAGTAGCACAGCCCCCTGTTAAAGGGCTGCGCAGGAACATAAATCGGTCGTGGCGCTTCTTAACTGTCCAATTTGCATGGCCCCTACACAAAGAGGCTAACGATGCTTTACAAGACAAACACGCACAAACACAAACACATCCACTGAAAACGCAAACATGCAGGCAGGTACCTTAAGCCTGCATGATGTCCCTGTTTTGATGTGACTATGTCTTGAAACATCAAATACAAATGGGGGGGGTAAACATTTTTAAAAAGGGAGGGAAAAAGAAAAAATAACAAAGACAGAAAATAGAGAGGGAGCCTGCAAGCCTGCCGATGGGAAAAGGCAAGATGAAGAGGGTGGTGAGATGGGAGTGTGGCTAGTGTTATCTGGTGGGCAGGGAGATGGTGGCGGGAGGATCTGTCTCTGTTAGAGGGAACACGGACCTGTTATTAAAGCCATTCATCACTGGTTGAATATTCTCTCTTTAATAGGCTCCGTCGTTAATTACCCAACTTTGTCAAGATAAGGAGTCAGGGGCTCTCCGTTTCCTCGGATCGTACACGGACAGGGCCACAGAACACACAGACACACGTGCGCACACAGACACGCACACGCACGCACGCACACACACACACACACACACACACACACACACACACACACACACACACACACACACACACACACACACACACACACACACACAATCAAAAGAAGAATTTTTTACCTTTCTCTTTCTGCTTTTGTTGTTCCCTTGTTTCCAGAGAGTAAAGGGTTTCCCATGTAACATCAGCAAACACCTGTACAATATAATGCAATCCAATACAATAGCCCTCCAAGAAACAACAAACTCTGTGAAGCTTATCATTTTCAGTTTTTGCAAAGGCCGCCAGAGGGGGTTTTGATTCAACTCTGCTGTAATTTTGGAGGCCTTTGTTTGCGGCAGATTTCTATTGGATTGCATCGAATTGCACAGATGCCCGCTCCTCCTGAATCTGTCTACGGTAGGACAGAAATAGTCAATTAATCAATTATCTGATGGGCAGGAAATGCATTGACAAATGAAAATAATCATTGGCTGCAGACCTAATCTACCGTACTGTGGTGGAAAAAGATAACAATGAGGCCTCACCACCACTCCCTCATCTAAGTGTGTCCACTTGTTTTAACACAATTCATACAAGCAGTGCATTTTATTTCAGCAGCAACAAAGAGTGACACTTAACATGTTTTTGGACTTCATTTATGTTGATAAACCTATGTCAGCTACCCTGTGTAGGAGGCCATAGGAGCACAACCTCCAGCTCCTCCTCCTCCCTTTATCCCATATGAGACTCTTTTGTGGACCTTTTATAATTAGCCACTTAACTACCCGGGACTGTGGCTGTAAAGCATTTACAAGGGTACTCGACAGGACACGCCAGCACCTTTTGTTTAGCAATTAGTTTGTCGGGGAGAGGGACAAGACAAATAGGCTGGGAGAGCATCTGGTGGCCTCGCAGCTCATACTGCATGAAAGAGAGAGAGAGAGAGAGAGAGAGAGAGAGAGAGAGAGAGAAAGTGGGAGAGAGGAAGAGGTTCAGAGCCTATCAGCAACAATAAGGATTGCACCACAAGGATTTGCTACAAGGGCCGTAAAGTTTACAGTCTGAGGAAACTGATCTGGAAATGAATAAAGCAGCTCTGACAAATATGATGATAAGAGACTCAGAGAGGACTGTGTAATAGGGACCTATTTTGTTCCGCACACTCGTGATTAAGCACTGGCTAAGTGTCTGTGGAGATTCCCATGTGCACAATGCAGCGCAGGCAGAGTTTAGTATGCGTCCCAGTAGGCTTTCGCTCTAGTACCCAGTCATTTACATTGTAGTTATCCGAAGATAGAAAAGAAATGCCAGGCGGCGTGACAACCGCTCCATTGATCCCTTTGGCCCTGATTAGCTCACCAGTGTACCGTCAAAGCAAACTAATCAGATACATTGATCATGGAATACTTTTTAACGCTTCCCCGGGCAATAATGCGATTTTTCTCAAGTCAAATTACTGGTTAGTTATCTGTTATAATGTGACACCAGACATTTGGGATCTTGGCATTTCCTATGAGATGCCATTAAGGGGTCGATGCCTCGGTGTCAGATTCTGTAACTGTTTAGTAGCAATAAAGTAATGACAATGAAATGCCCATTCAATTTCCCAAATTGTTGCCATAATTCCCGAGCAAACCTAGTTTAGTCAGGCTCACAATGATATAGGGTTTACTCACTTCTGTTAAGTTTGCTTCTGTGTTTTCAATATTGTCCAGAAGAGGTTGCTGTGTTCCCTGCTACAACAGGAGGGAGGTAGGACTGTCATGACAGAGCCCAAAGACTTCGTTCTGTAGGAAAGAGAGGGAAATCAAGGCATTAAAGATCCATTCTGAGCAGCTTCTGTACTCATTTTACATATTACACATAATCAACAGTTTCCACACATTGAAAATAACCAAATACAACATCAATATGACAGTAAACGCAAATTAATCAACCAAAACATATGGTGTAATATTTGCGCATTTCACACCAAACAAGGATCCAAATGAGAAGATCTTTGTTGTTGTTGATAGTTGGCAGCCTGCAAAGCCCCTCAACACTGCACATCCACTAATTGATTATTGATGTCATTTTCATCATTGACAGTAGGGGGCAGAATCCATACATTGATCAGACTGCCATTATGTGCAGGCCAAGTAATTGTACTGCTGCGAAGCCTATTATTAACACACTTTACACAGCTTTTGGAGAATGATATTAGGCTTGTTGACTCACACTTTTATTCGCCTGGACCGTCTTTCAATGAACTGCTTTGACTGTGCAGCACGTGACTTCTGAAAAGAGATTTAAAAGAAGAAACAAAAAAGACCCTTGGCTTACATCTTCAGTATTAAATATTCCTTATGCCATTTACAGCGATATATCTAAACATTTCCAAGGAAAGAGCCTGAACAGCTGGGAGAGATACATCTCTCTCTCTCTGATACCTGTGTTCCCGTGAAGCCCCTGATCAAACGCATGTGATAGCATAACATCCTCTCCTGTCTGTCACACCCTCAGGCTACACATCAGCACAGCGCCTTGCAGCTGGCAAAATGTTCTCATGACAAAGTTAAAATGTCTCGATTAATGTCTGACTACTCTGCTTCTTTTTTTTGCTTGCTTTTTTTCCTTGTCACTTACACATGTCTTCCCTTTGGGTGCTTATCCGTCATCTTGTGAATTGTGCTGGTTACATCCGCGTTTGGTAATGTTACTGTGTACATCAGCAGGGGGAAGGTTTCAACCAGTAGGAACATTTTAAACTCAAGAACTGAAGAAATGTTTGATGGGTGTTTTTTTTTGTACCCATGATGCTTTGCAAAATGTTTTGATAACTGTTTCGGTCGAAATATAAAAGGAATTTGCGCCTGTAAAATTGTGATATTTGAATGTCATAAAACAAGAGTGAAATGGTTCAAACAAGGTAAAATATTTTTGTAAGTGCAATATGTGACCACCAACGATAAAGGGCAAGAAATAAGGATGCACCACTGCCTTCATAGCCTTGATGTGATAAGCCAGAAAGTTTTCTCAAAATGCCTTCTAGACCAGCGGTTTTTGACTTGTATCACCCTAAAACAAAGCAATAACCTCTTGTCACTATTATTATGTGTTGGCTGTATCTACGAATGTTTGAGTTAAATATTTGAAGTGATACATCTCTCCTGCCATCAATTAAAACAGTGCAATCCCGCCGCAGGGGTCTCGAACCACAGGTTGAGAACCGCAGCCTTAGACTGATGGTGTTCACCCGTGCCAGGAAGCGAAAAAGTCCCATCAGGAGTGTTTCACATAACTCGACAGTTAACGTCTCATCCATCCATCAACTTTTAAGTTGGCCTACTCATGTATGATGGTGGGGGACTTAAAAGCCCGGCAAGTCAGACCTAATTAGCCAACGCCTAATCAGACGAACCCCCCCCCCCCCATCCGCACAATGGCACGGAGTGGATGGTGGGGAGCAGTAAAAAAGACCTTTGACTCACCAGAGGAACACAAAAACGTGTAAGCAGATGAGGACCCCATCTGTGCCGCACTCACAAGTGGAAAAAAAACAACTCAAATATATGATTTTTTGTTGGGAACGGGAGCTCATTTTAAAGACTTTGAATGTAAATATATACGAAGGTCGGACCAAACTTCCACTGATTCCTCAAAGAATCTCCTCAGTCTAAATGTCTGTCTTGCTCTTGTGTCTCTGTCTGTTTCCACATCTGCTCAATAGTCCCCCTTGTTAATCATTTCTGTAGTGTTGCCATTTTATTTTAGTGGACCTCTGAGAGCCAAACCCTGGTGGTGTACCTGTTTTGGAGTTTTGATTAACACTCCAATTTAGCACGGCGCTCTATTCAAAACTCAGTGGAGGCAGCTTAAACAAAAGGGCTTGTGTGTGTGTGCTGAAGCTAACGCAGCCAGACTGTGGTACACAGATGGAGAAGAAGAGATACATGGTAGAAGAGGGGCTGGTTGATTTGTGATTTGTCAATTGTAGTTGACATGGAGAGGCGTTCGAGGACGGTGTTTTTTTTTTCAAGGCGGTTGTAATGGAAGAAGAGAGAGGAGAGAGGAGAGAGCACTTGGGAGGACATGAGGGGGAGAGGAAAGGTCACCACCAGATAGGAGAGGACGAGACAGGAGGAGGCAGAAACAGCAGTAGTACAAGCGCCACGTCCGCTCACTCTGTCAGCCCCTACTAGCGCACTAAAATATTGAAAAGCTTTTGTTTTGCCAAGTTAAACATGCACTGATGTGACACAAACTGTGAACAATGCCATTTCAAACACACGGGAATCCTCTCTCTTTTATATAATTCATGATCCGAGTGACGCCCGCCGCAGCCATGCCCCACACAGTTTGCTCTCGCCATAATACAGCTGTTCCATACATACAAGAAAAAGAAACATTTAGCTTTGTAAACATATAACAGTGTAATGATGTATGCGTGTGTTGTACTTGTCAATTACAATGATTTCAGAGCCGTTGTTTTAATGGGCTGTGGTTGTTTGTCTCCTTGAGTCAGGCAGGCCAAAGAAGAGTTTGTTTGTCCTTCTCTGTAACATATATCCGTAAACAGGGGACTGGATGAATTGGAAACGTTTAAAAAAAAAGATGTCACTTTAAGACCCATTATAACTTTTTTTCCCCCAACTGTGGCACATTTTCTTGCTGAAAAAGGGACAGCACTGTGGTAATATGAAACCAGGGAAGATGCAAGTACAGATGTTTTTTGAGCATATAGGTCAGCGTCCAGCTCTCATCGGAGCAGACGGCAGTGGTTTTAAATAAAGAAGCTTGAAAGGTTATCTGAGAAAAAGAGGAAGGAGACGTTTTAAGAAGTTATTACTGGGGCTTACAAAGCGTTCCTGACTCCCCAGCCACAGCTGCAACCCCATGATGCCAAGTCAAGTAAACAGCACTGTTAAGAACAAACTATTTAGGATGGCTTTGCTCATTGTATTCACTTGAATTGCTTGGTTTGCTGACTTCTTTTTTGTGAGACACGGCACCAAAACAAAACAGTAACAGAAAAAAGGCTGATCGCATAAAAATGTTACAAAAACATTAGAGCTAGACTCATAAATCCACTGATCTGACATATTGTCTACTATTAACTCACTGCAAATACATAATATCGGTGTTGGCGGTTTATCAGGTTGACATGGGAAAATAAATTGCAGTTCAGAAGACGTGTTTGAGGTAGTATATAAAAAAAGTCAACGCAATAATGCAGTACAAGTGTAAAATGTCCTCCTCAGCATATATCCTGATCACAATACATTAAGAACAGAATTGAAAGAAAAATATAATTTTCAAAAATAATTGTTTTGCGTTATGTATTTCTGTAAAATCAGCCTTTATTTAGTGTCAAATAACTGATTTGATTTGATTTGACTCTCAAATATAAATATCAATAGTGATGTTGATTGATACAGATGTTAAAAGTCAAGTTTTGGTCGGGTTATAGAAAGAAGAAAACTGTAGGCTATACAAGGCGACTGTGTATTACAATATAATACAATAATAGTATATAATAATCGGGGTGCTCCGGTGGCGTAGTGGATAGAGCACGTACCATATTGGCTCCGGCCTTCGTTGCAGTGGTCGCGGGTTCAAATCCGACGCGTGGACCTTTACTGCAGGTCATCCCCCCTCTCTCTCTGTCTCCCCATTTCAACTCTGTACTATCTAATAAAGCTTGAAAATGCCAGAAAATAATATATAAAAAAATAAAAAATAGTATATAATAATTTGTACTTAAGTATTATCACACTGATAAAATGCGTGAACAAAATCTATTTCTTTGTGCATGGCACAATTTTGATGAATTAAAATATTCTGCAGAAAAAAGCATCTATTGAACATAGGCTACTTATTTTGTGAATCTGGGCCCAGCTCCAGGCAGCCTATCCTGTTTCTATATTATTCATGTTCTTGGACACACAATGAAGAAGAACATATGTGGATTTTGAGATCCAGTACGACACTGGCTATTACAATGAATACAGTGTGCAGACGGTCAGAGTTTGCACACAGCTCACCTGTGAAATAAACCATGTCACACCTCAAGTGAAGAAAGAGACAACCCCCCCCCCCCCCCCCCCATGACTGACTCAGGTCTTGGCCTGGCTAAATCCAGGCTGTTGGCTACCTGAACCCTGAAGACAAGGAGACAGGGATTTATCCAATACACAGTGATCATCCTACAGCAAAAACACTAGTCAGGAGGGACAACACACACACATCAAAAACTAACACATTCACTCACTCTCACCACACACACACACACACACACACACACACACACACACACACACACACACACACACACACACACACACACACACACACACACACACACACACACACACACACACAGACTGCCTGGTATGTCGTGAACATGAATTATACATCTCTCTAGAGGATTTGCTCTTTTTGCTTTCCCCTTATTTCCCTTTTTTATTTTTCCATTTTATTTTGCCTCTTTGTAAAAATCAAAAGGAATATGAGGATTAACTCATTCAAGAAAAGCAGTTCTTCATTACTTTCTTTTTTTATTGTAATTAATTTTTTTTATCAAAACACAACAAAAAAGCTTTGAAATGATAGGCATTAAAGACTTGAGCCGGGTGTAACAGTGAATGTTTGATGATAGTATACATGTACTGTATACCTACTATATGAAGAGTATATTTCTTTTTTTTCTGCATGTGTAAAAGAAAGCCAAACAATATGTTTTGTTCAGCTAAAAACAATCCATCCAAGAATATCTTATTTTAGAGTGAAACAATATTCTTTGGCACAAAAAACAACAACCCATACATTTCTTTACAAAGGTTCATGATGAATAAATTATTTCATCATCACTGTGGGGAATCTCATTTCTACTGACATTCAACGAACATGTTTTCAGTAGATGTGGAAGTATGGGTCAGCAAATTAAACTGTAGCAATACACATCCTGAGTGTGTGTGTGTGTGTGTGTGTGTGTGTGTGTGTGTGTGTGTGTGTGTGTGTGCGCGTCTCTCTGTGTTCACCTGTGAGAGAGAAAGAGAGAGAGAGAGAGAGAGAGAGAGAGAGAGAGAGAGGGAGAGAAAGAGAGAAAGAGAGCGTGACTGTCAGATAAAACAAACACTACATACAACAGCCCAGGGACACTCCGACCATAATTGTGCAGGTGGCATTTTAGAAATACTCACACAACGGGGGTCGATCTCTCTTCAGGTCACTGAGAATGACATCATCAAACTACTATTAACTCTGCAAACAATCCTAGCCCTGCTACGTCTGTATTGACAATGGATTCCTTCAAAACAAACAGCTGTCTCGGGGCTTTGCCCTCAATCTAAAACCATAACCTCAGAGTGAATAACAGAGAAATGTCCATCTAGGCCGGAAAGGACCTGACGCTGAGGAGAAGAGGACTAAAAATGACACTGCAAACAAATCTGAAATCGCCCTGACCTCCAGCCCTTCCTGTTCACTCTAGTAGAGCATTTGTTCTCGTTCTTTACCTGCCTGCCAGTATCTAACACACACACACACACACACACACACACACACACACACACACACACACACACACACACACACACACACACACACACACACACACACACACACGATTGCCTACCATGATGGGACAAGTCAGACCATCAAGCTCTTTGTTTCTTTTTCCTCTTATGTTACGTATCTCATCTGATTAACCCGTTCACTTGATGTGTTCAGCTTATAGGCTGATAACTTGTGAATATGACCTTTGCGGTGGGCCCTTGTCTAAGATGCAAGTTCCACACTGGTCCGGAGAGCCCACAAGGGCAAGGTGTGCATTGACATATAAACATGAGAAAAGCGTCCAGATGCAGTCCACTGTTTTTCTGTAATAATAGCTAGCAGCCCTGCCGTTAAATAATTAATGCGGTCTATCCAATACAAAGTGGACGGCATGCAGACCGCACTCCACTGCTCTCCATCCCATTCTGCGTCTCCCCTGATAGACACAATGCGCATGACTTTGCTGATTTTTGTTTGTTTGTAGTATTAGCGCTCGGCAGATTACTATACTTTTATTATAGTAACATCATAATAATGATGATAGTAATATAACCTTCCAAAGCAGATGCAACAAAGTGCTACACAAGACAATAAAAATTAGATTAAAACAGGCAATTTCAAAGCAGAGGAGGGCTATTATCACTAATACCAGCAGTTTAACCAAGATGCTCACATCCACTTGGACCATCATGCATCGATTTCTTTCCGCATTAACACATGGTCTAGTTCAATGTAAATTCAAGTGCCTATTTTGTAAAATTAATCATGTTAAGGTCGTGACCTCATTAAAATGGTTGTTTAAAGAGGGACCTTTTTTAGTTTTTTGTGCAAATTATGTGAAACAATATGAAAAGCACACACGATTTGTTTTAGGTAAATACCCACTTTTTGGGTCAAAAGTATTGATGCATATAAATATATATTATTTACAAGCCCACTTAGTGCAGAAAAATACATTCTGTGACTTAACCTTTTTTGAGGGCAAAGTGTTAATGAAAAAGGGAAAAAAGAAAATTGATCTCAATGAGTGAACCAAATGGTAACGATTTAGCACCTGGGCTTGCCCTCTCATTGAGCACATGTTGTTTTTCTCCTCTGTTTTAACAATCTGTTTTGACATTACGGTGCAATAAAAGCACAGGAACATGTCGGAGGTTATGGCAGGAGCAGTCACATGATCAATACCCTCTTCTCTCCTTGCCCCTTCCACCACTTTTCTTCCTTTTCTCCCCCCCCCCCCTCACCACCTTTCCACCCAATCAATTAGCTTCCCCAAGTAAACAGATCTGTCCCCACGCTCACTGCTCCCTGCTGCAACCGGATATTTCTCCTCCTGCTGCTAAACCTTTCCCCAGCCATGTCAGAGAGCGAAACCAGACACCCGGCAGAACGTTAGCACTCGCTCTCTTCCAGTGTATGTTGAGGTAAGAAGGCTAAATAAAGACAGACCAATGACATCATCTTCATAGCCTTTGTCCTCATCACTGACATCATGACCTCTGAATGGGTTCACAGAAAATGACCCTGCTGTCTCCTCATAAACACTCAATTGACACAGTGTTGTTGCCCCCTTTTATGACATCTATTTGACTTTTTAGCTTGATGTTTTTTCATTGCATTCACTGGATTCTAAACTGTTCTCACAAATGTTTTCAAAATAAAAGTCAGTGGTCGACCAATATGGGTTTACAATGGCCGATACCGAAGCCGATATTTAGAGAGCAGGTCGGCTGATGGGCCGATATATAATGCCGATAAACTGTTATTTTTTTAATTTGATAAAATACAACAATACAGGTCAATTAAAAAGGCATTTATATTGCTCCACGGCAGCCACACTAACGAGGCTGAAGTGTCTGCAGAATATATATATATATATATATGTACTTTTTTAATTCGCCTCTTGAGCAGAGATATCAGCCGATGCCGATTATCTTAAAATGCCAATAATCGGCCCCATTAATCTGCCGAGTTGATTAATCTATAAATAAAAAAGAATAATCTCATTGTGTTTACATGAGAACTGTATCTCCATATTCTGCTACTTTATACTTCTTAGTCCACTACTTTACTTCACTATTTTATACAGAAGGTGATCAAATAAAAAATTAATATGATACATTGTTAGGGCCTGTGTCCACCAAACGCGCTTTTTCTAGGCTGAGCGCTCCTTCCGCTGCGCTCTGTGTGGGCAACAACGCCGGAAAAAAGGGACATTGATGAGCAGCGCTTTTCTTCAAAAGTTCAACTGTTTTTAACATAAAGCGCTCTGAGCGCTCTGCCTAAAAACGCGAGGTGTGGAGAGCGTTTAAATGCTGTGGACGGCACTTTTAATAAGCGCAGTCAGTGCGTCCTACCATAGAGAATGCATTGCACACAGGCGCTCCGCCTTGAAAAAGCGTGTATGGTGGACACGGCCCCTTAAGGATTAAAAATCTTGTTGGAGTATATAGTATACATCAGTAACTTATCTAAATGAATAATAATTATCTAATAATGAATCAACATTATCAGTAAATTAACTATTGACAATTTAATTACAATTAGCTGCTATTTCTTCTGTGCTTCACTAGTATTATTCAGAATTCAGTACTAGGCTAGGTAATGGACAGTTTTTTTCTTAAATGAAAGGTTCTGAATACTTATTCTGCTGCTGCTCAACAGCTCAGCTATTTGTAAAAAGACAGATGTATTCATTGTCACAGCACAGATTCACAGACCGGACTTCTACTCTTTTATTTACACATCCATCTGGAAAGCCAGACTCCCTGACACATGTGTCCTGTTTGTTTATTAATGAAACATCTCCTTAGTGTTGAGACCTGAGCAGATGCCAAATACATTTACGCTTACTTCATGAAATGTATTTGTCTTTTACTCAAATTAAAGAGAATGTAAAATGTTGAGAGGGAAGAGGCTCTGGGCACAGTATTTTGCAATGAAAATTCTCCAAATGAACCCACCTTCCCAATTATCTTGCCGGCTCAATAAACAAGGTGACTACAACAGAAATTCCCATGAGTCCTTGAATATAAAATTGTTCATTCTTGCAACACCCCCAGTCACAGAGAGTGGAGATGCAGGCAGGACCAATCCATATCTGCTGTGACCCTCAGCAACATGTCGTTGTGCTTGCTAATCAGATTTAGAGACAACAAGTGAAAGGGTGGCCTCTCTGGGCCGTTTGCTTTCACAAATGGATCTGCTTAATATGGGAGATTAATAGACTACTATCTAATCTCGCCTGTGATTGAAGCTATGATCTGGTTACTGAGAAACATGATGGATGTTGAGGCGGCGGCACGTGAGAGTCACATTAACCCTTTCAAGGCAGCATACGAGGTTGCTTTGCGGGTTATTGACTGTTAAAGGAGACAATGCAGAGCAGCAATCACAATAATGAAGATGTCTGCAGGGCTGTTGGATTATTAGTGCCAGTATGCAGAACGGCTTCTGTCAGCTCCCGGCGGTGTCAAATTAGAATCTGAACTAATTCTCAGAGGTTGTAGGAGAATAATTACGCTTATTGAGTATTTTGTGTGTGTTGTTTGTCGCGCTGTGGTATTCAATAGGCACCTTTGTGTAACTTCTTGTGCTGTGCAGAGAGACATCAATAAAGGCTTGATTTTCATCCGATTTTTTCTTCTTCTTCACGACCCTTTAAAATATTCTACTGTACTTCTTTATAAGACCCATCTGGGATTTTCTATTTCAATTGTCTCAGGTATTTATGTTGAATAGGTTTATAAAAAAATAACATACTGTATTTATATGACCGGTCAAAACAAAAACAATGCCCGTTGTTGACTGGAAAACACAGAGTGCATACATGTCTCCAAAACGTCTATACTGTTTATGCTGAGTATGGTCCACTTGAAGATTTGCTGTGCTTTCAGCCCAATTTCATGATCCAATTGGCTTTTGGATTACACACTATTTCCAAGGTGAATGTTGCACAACTACGTTGTTCACTTTTAAGAAAAAAGAAGAGCTTTGCATCCAGAAATATTCTTAGTTCTGTAGTGTGTTGGCAGTAAGAATTTTTTTTTTCTCTAAAAATCAGGGGGTTGCGGTGTAGGGTGCACCTTCATTGTAAGAGCCAGTGTAAATCACACAGAGAAGCTGTTGTCCCCGATAGGGCCTTGTTAGGCGCTACAGAACCACAATGACTGATGCCCCACAGGCAAACTAATTATCAGGTACTTAACATTCCGAACATATAATACATCTGCCATAGGCCGAGGAGGGATGTGAGGCACATGGCCACCTCCTTCATATCCTCGACTCTTTCACGTACTGTAATTCCTCTACGTCTTTCTATTTTCTTTGCCTGTTAACATCTCTCTCTCTCTCTTCCTCTTTCTCTCTTTATGCACCATCTTTTTCTTTCCTGCTCTTCTGTTTTTCTCCCCTGTTTCCCGTTTTCTCAGGGAACCAGCTGTGAAACTGGCCTTGGGATACAAGCTAGAAGCGTACAACCATATGCTGGATATTTTTCATGGAAGGTGTGTGTGTATGTGTGTGTAAAAAGCAAGCAGGGGGAGGGGTCTGGCTTCTTGTAGTAAATGTGCTACAGTGTAATAGCTAAGTAGGACATTTATCTGGCAGTGGTTTGTCTTCCCCTGTTGTGCTTGTGTGTGAGTTCCTGAGTTCCCCTCTCTATCCCACAGCTGAACGCCTTCTTTCTGGTTGCTTTCAGACACGCGCACACATTGTAAAGCGTGCAAGCGGACTGCTGAGAGGGAGCTACTAGAGACACTGACACAGCTTGCTCATTAGATGGTTTCTTCTTGGATTGGAGCCAAATATCTGCAGGTCATAAACTCACTGATGTAACAGGCCATGTAACTCACTGATCTAGAGGCGTGCTCAAAAACTACACATCTCTTTTTAGGACTGCTTTTCATCACCATTTACAGTACTCATGTTGTGCTTTTTCCATGAATATAAAGGAGGGAAAAGATGTACTGTATAGTAAAATATGTAAGATGCCACAGTGAAGGGATCGCCATCACTACAGGAAAGGGGATATTTTTTGGGGGAATCGCGGTTAAAAGAAAACACACCAAAAGTGTGAATTTCTGCTATCGTGATAATTGTAAATAACCTTACACAAGTGACTTGAATAAGCTGTGAATCGCCTCAAGGTGGCGCTGCATTGTTCCAGTCATTCTTTATTCCAAAACCTGTCACCATCGCTGACGGCTCAGCTTGCCCATTGTATCCCCTAAAATAATGAATAATTTTTTTTTTTTTGTCTTTCATTACAAAATAAGATGTGTCCTACATGCAATTATATTGGCAAGGATCATCATGCCATTTTCATACTGTCTCATGCCCAGCCATCACAAAATCAACCGTTTTCCCACCACAGCAGTCCTGTCATTACATTATAGTTCTGGCATTCCATATAACAGCATTAAACATATTTATATACTTTGAAATTTTGGGAAATATGCTTATTAACTTCCTTACCAAGAGAAGGCCAAGAAGATCAATACCATTCCCATGTTTTTCTATTACACATGAAGCTATACAGCCAGGAAATGGTTAGCTTAGCACAGCTCCCGACCCATAATACAAACATTTTGATACTTTCTGTATTAAACATACAGTATAAGGTGTGTATAACATGCTAGTTAGTGAGCTTCAGAGCTAAGCAGATTGTGTTACCTTTGGACAAATAATGAATCAATTCCAAACAACAGTTTACTCAAGCAAGCTTTCAATCATTTGCAATATCATTATTTTACAGTTACAAGTACAGATAATGATACCCATTTTTTTTTTGTGTGTGCCATTTTAGGACGCATCCTATGGTCTTCTCCTCACTCCCTCAGGCCCCTTCCCCAGGAAACGTTTTTACCCCCCTCGGGGTAAGAGTAAGGGGCCAGGCTCCATCTCTCAAAAACCTACTGGTTGGATAAATCGAAGTGCAGGGCAGAGAGGAGAACCTCAACCTCGGCCATTCAGATAAGAAGAACACCCTACACCAGCTCATAGCCTACAGCCCAGTGATATATGGATCTGCAGAGGCTAATAGCAAAGTATTGACAAGGAAATGGTGTACTTATCCTGCCTGTGCATGCTGGGGAGAGGTCCCCAAAGCAGATGGGACACACTTTAGGGAGAGGGAATGAGAAGGAGGAGGCTGAGAGGATGAGGTAGAACTGTACTGGGACAAATTAGAGTCTTTATTGCTTTATTTTCAGCTAATTTGTCTCCGACTTTGAGTCTACAAACACACAACAATAGGCTTGAGTTTGCTAAATGTTTAAACTGGGGGCTTACTTTGAACTTGCTCTGACATTCCCCGACAAACAGCAGTGTATGTCTTCCTCACATTTTTAAAACACAGTTTTTAAAGGTAAAAATATTTGACAACCTTAGATATTTTTTTCCTACATAATTTTTTTTTAAATGTACGTACATGTTATTAAAACATTTAGTTTGAGAGTTGTAGAGGTCCGTAGAAATGTAGATGAATTGAAAATATTATGAACCAAATATCGAGTGGTTTTATAAGGAAATATCTTGTGACAGCAACATTTACAACTTTGGTTAATCATCAGATTTGGCGAGCATCAAATTGACAGAATATCACCCTCTGCAGGCCACGAGCTCTTTAGTGTTTGAACTACTTTACCTTTTTTCTACTCATTCTCAGAGTCAATATGTTCTTCATGCCTACACACAGCTACACAATTACAAAATGCACAGGCTACAGCCACCCATGCTCTCCTCTGACAAGGAGCAATAGATCAAGACGTTGGCCGACCTCCCCTTGGTGGAGTCTTTAATGCTGGAGTCAGTAGGTTATCGCTGTGGGGCCTGCACCTTGTTCTAAGTGCCGGCTTTGTCAAGCACAACACATTCTCCCTCTGATGCGGATGTGGGATGCAGGAGATGGGCCTTAATGGCAACGCTCCATCCACCCCATGGAAGACGTACAGAGAAACTGAAAGTCCGATGTCAGATAAATATGTTGATACTGTTCCTGGACCACCGCGGATAAAGCCCGGGTGCACTGTTGCTGTACTATAGTTAAAGCTGGGGTGGAGGATTTGGGGAGAAAATGGCAGTTGGGATAGAGATTCGCATCCAAATACCTCAACCGCTCCACTTGTTCTCTTTGGTTCCTCCCTTATGGTCCCTCCCTGACTACACCAACAAAGTCATGCCAAAGTGAATGGACAGTACCAACAGCCAATGAGAACAGAGAATCGGAGCCTCACTCTGATTGGTCAAAGTGTACAGCTCATGTTAATTTTGACCAATCAGAAATCACATACCCCAGCTTTAAGAGATGGATTCAACAAAGCTGATCCTGTCCGACGTACACAGGTACTGCACGAGTTGGGAGTGCTGTTGTAACTCAAACAAGGACGCAATGTGTTCTAGAATTCCAATAGTGTTATAGAGGAGGCAAGTGAATGATCCTGGAGCCGTCACAATACCGCTGGATGACCACCAGGGGACAGACAGGCTAAGCATGAATGAATGAATGAATGAGTGCCTTCCACAAATCACAGTCAAATACCTACACCATCACTCTATCAGTCATCCACTCAGTGTCTAAAATACACACATAAGAGAGGAACATCCCTTTTATCCATCAAATAGCAAACTTGCCATTGCTGCTATTTTGTCAATCACATGTTCAAAAAAAGAACAGTTACAGTTACTTACACGGCTATGAAATCTTGCCTAAACTCTGAATTGGCATTTTTGTAGCGGCTACATTCATTAGCGGATCCAAATGTTATTGTCAACTCTTGGATATAATGAGCGTGCACCTGCATGAATGAGCACCAAGGGCAAAGACAATGCACCATACCCCACTCTGCCAAATGCCTTTGTTCCTCTATTATAAGGACACCACCATCTTTACATCTGGACCCTAAGCACTGTGGCGGGGCCTGTCTATGACCGTGATTACCCACTTGACATTTTTATAGCTCCGTGGCAGACTTCTCTATTCGGCAGAGCTGGAGAGAGACATGCAGAATGCCGAAGTGGCCCCACAGTGCTGGTGCGGGACATCAGAGTTTTGTGTTGAAATAATTAGCCTGTTTAGCTGCCATCTGGGCTCTGGTTGCTGGCGTGTCGCTCGAGCCAGGTGCTTCATGGGTAATGCCACAGAGAGACATACATACAGCAGATGCTCATGGGTAGAGCTGCACCGCCTTGGCACAGATCTGGGATCAGTTTAACCGCTATACAAATCTGAAGTAAAACCACGAGAGGAATCCCAGGCAGGACTGGTTTGAGGACAGTTTCTCGAAGCCCGTCCATTTAAAAGGTTTTTACAATAATTAGTCGAGACAAGTACAGTGCAAAAGTAAGCAAAAAAGCCAACTTTACGATCGTGTTAAGAGTAACTTCGCAACTTTACAATCTGAACCCAGTGAAAATCTTTGAAACTGCACACTGCTCAGAATTTAATCTGTGATAACCCCCCGACTCCATCTGACATAAAACACAAGCCAAACAAACCAGACAATCAACACTCTTATCTATGGAAAGCAGGTGCCATTTAATGACCGCCTTGCCCCTACGCAGCTCAAAATCTGAGGAGGTTTAGACATTTTCTCTTTTTTTTGAGCAGTTCAGTGGGCCAGTAACTTGATAAGGCCCCTGGATTTACTCGATGAGGTAGAAAGTTCCTGAGCAAGCAGCAGGCGTGTGGTTGTTGTTCCCCGAGGGCTGAGAAACCGTATCTGCCCTGGAGGAGCATCCTCTTTGGTAAGCACTTCTTATCCAGGCCATCACTGCAGGCCGATAGCAGGCAGGGTAATATCCAGTAACTGCAGCTTTATGTGCGATCCAATACTTGGATCAATCCCTAGGACAGGAGGATTTGCCATTAACCCCTGAGAGCTCTCCCTTCTTTCCCTCTTGTTTTCTCTCTGTCTTCTGGCGAATCTTCGCCTTCTTTTGATACCGCAGCAGCAATCATAAGATTATTTTCGAGAGGGAAAAATATGCAGCTTTATTAAACTCTGTAGCAGGAGGCAGAGCACAACACTTCTTTGAATTTCACACAAAACCGCCAAATGCCGTTTCCAATAAAGGTAACAGGTCAGGATGTGTGTCTTGTAACGCACCACAAGCGGTTAATCATTTAAACAGTTAAACTTCAAACAACAAGCCGTTCGGCAAGGCGAAAGAACAAACAAACGGTGAACATGTTAATGGAAATATTTTCCAATATGTCCATGTGCAGGTCAGCAGGTTCAGTTTGTAATGGGAGGTGACACACAATGAATACGTTTGTATTTTTGCATCTAAAGTATGTTTGTGCAAGTGTGTGTGTTTGAATGTGTGTGTGTGTGTGTGTGTGTGTGAGAAAAGCTAGAAAGACAGTTATAAAGAGAGATTGTGTGAAGAGGAAAGACACAGTGGGTTTGAGACTTTGTTTGAAACTCTCAATACTTTGGAGAGCATTGCTCCATATATTGTCCCATGTGACTCAGCCGAGGAAAGATAGACTGAGCCAAAGATATATATGAAGCTCAGCAGAGTATTTCTCTTGCTCTCTCGCTGAATATAAATGGATAAATAGTCGCTGAAATAACCTGCACTTCTGCTCTCGTACAAAAAATGACATTACGCACTATAGAATGGGAGTTGTAGAAATTGTTCAGAGTTGACACTGTGAAACATTATAATCACAAATATCTTAAGATATGATTATGGACCAGTGCAGATGTATTTCATTATTTAAAAAGTTTTTTTTTCTATTTAAATGTTAAATTAGAATGTCAAATTTCGGGGTGAATTGCATTTTTGTATTCATCATTCAAAAATCATTCAGACTAATCTTAAAACGAGGAGACTCAAGCTTGCGTAATTGAGGACGGATGAATCCACTTTATATCGGCCAAACATTCCACAACAGAAGTCATAAATAATCTTACTAGAGAATCAGTTCATCTTCACCAATGTGAAAGCTAAAATGAAATATAATCACACACATTGATAATTGTAGTGGTTTGACAATGATCTTTTGATTAAGTTTTTCCCATCAAGAAATAATATTCAACTTTTGTCTCACTGGTATTACTACAACCTAAACTGATTTACCCTGCCCACCCTTAGTTAATTAAGTGAAAAAAGAAGCTGACTCTTTAACTACAGATAACATTGTCATGAGTTGAACTAACAGTGCAGAAGTTGTTTTTGCAGGTTACAAAAATGAAAAAAAAACAGACAAGCAATGTGCAGTATGTCTAAGTAGAAGCCTGAGAAGTTAAACTTACCTCAAGTTTTTTTTAAGGAGGGTCAAGACCCTCCAGAGTTTGAACGCAGGTGTAGAAGGTTGAGGACATCCTCTCTTTTCCAAGCTAAACGTCAGAGGCCACGAGGCAGCAGCTATAGCGGGCGCTAGGCTAAACTGCAGTCCACACGGCCGGTCTTGTTCGAAAGGCTTTGGTCAATCAGCCCCGGCAGCAGAGACAAGGGGACAGGCACACAGGGAGAAGGGCTGAGCCGGAGTGTGGGTTCTGCTGGAAGGGCTTTTTCACCCTCTCCTTCCCTGAATGAAAGCAATCCCTACGAGTGCATGGGTAATGAGAGACCGGCTCCTGAGATTTTAGCTTTCTTAATCATGTTCATAATTAATTCAAGAACATTGATAATTTCATTACATTCTTTTTGTCTTATCAATAAATGATGTGCCTGCACTTTTGGTCTTGTGTATACGGGGAGAGAGAGAGAGGGAGGGAGAGAGAGAGAGATAGAGAGGGACAGGAGAAGTAATACTGCACTAAAAGCATAGGAGATGGAAAATGATACAAACAGGGAAGTGGTAATTATAATCTTTGACCAAGCCACTGGCAGCACAATATGAAGTCAAGTGGCCACAAATAATTAATAAGGCCTCCTGGTGTGTGTGTGTGTGTGGTAAGGGTGAGCAGTTGTTGGGGGAGTGAGTGCTGACAAATGTCGTAGTTAAACATTATTTCACAAGCCCTTTTTAGTTGTTACAACAAAAAAAACAATACAACAATGAAACACGGTGTTACTAATACACACACCTTTAATTCTCACCTTAAAACCTTGTCTCCGAACGGCCTTCAAATCCAACAGGGGGTTCAGGTTTCAGGGACATTAGTGCTCCGAAGCAGTTTTTTTAAAAGACCACTCTCCTCTCCTCGTGCCCTCTGTCGGGTCAAGAGAGAGAGAGAGAAAAAAAAGAACGAAAAACCATTCACTGACTTGTGGCATAAGGTTTCCATTCATTTGGCAGCAGGAATAATGAGACAATATGCATTTTTAATAGTTCATCTTCAGAATATTCAATAACCCTTCACCTCTGTGCATGCCGTTATGGATTCTGCGCTTTATCAATCGAGCTTTCTGTTCAAAACTGAGCTGAGAATAGAATGAGAGGGGAGGGCGAAATGGGTTGGAATGGATATCTCTGTTTCCTAAAAATACTGTGAGGATGATGGAGTCTGAGGAAGGCTCTGAATCACAGCCCCGCTCTTTTTGCTCCAAAACAAGACAAGTAGATGAATGGCTTTGAGCAGCCTAATCCGACAGTGAGTGACTGCTCTGTCAAAGGTCTAATCTGCTACCAGAATAGAGGAGTAGGCTGTTTATTCGGATCAGACCTTCTTGATATATAATCATTAATCTATTGCAAAACGGATATTTAAAGCACCATTGAGACATGTGTTGTGGGAGTTTCTCACTGAACATTATAGCCTTTTATCAATTACCGTAAATACTTCATGGATATATCACCTGGATTTCATTTGTGTTTCAAAATAATAGGTTGGGGAGAATGGTATGAAATCAGGGTAATTTGACCATAAGAGCAGAGCAGTAACACTGTTTCAAACCTATTTGATTGTAGTCACTTCTTAATGGATTTCCCGCTTGTGACACACTACAATATAGATTGGTAAAGCTATATGAGGCATTAGAGATTCAAGTACTTTATGTCCTATTTATGCCTTATGCGCCACAGGCACCTTGTCTTGAGATATGACCGGCTCAACACAAGAAACCTTTAATAAAATAAAAAAAGTAAAGAGGGGAAAATAGAGATTTACAGCTGGCCATTTTGACAGTGGACTTGATATAAGGTGTTCATAACAAGTTTTGCATTTTATTCCTGCTCCCCTCACACACATTTTAATCATATTTTATGTGATCTATGTATGCAGCTCTCATCCTCTCTCTGTCACCCAACCTCTCCCAATGTGTCCCTCTTAAACAGATTGCTACAATACTTGTAATGATGGCCCTTTCCAGCTGTGCTGCAGGAGAGGGGAAGGGAGCAGCAGGCCATAGTATTACCATAATACCCGCTCCCTCCCTCCACGGTCCCATGGGCCCATGTGGGGCTGCATGGGGATGTGGGGTAACTCTGCTGTGGAGGGGACTCAACTGGCTGCCGGTCCTGCAGGCTGTGTATGCATGTGTGTGTGTGTGTGTGTGTGTGTGTGTGTGTGTGTGTGAGTGTGCATGTGTGCTTGCGTGAGTGTGTGTGGCTGTGACAGGGCTGTACCTGCCTGTGGGCGATGTAATAAAAGCCCCACACACTGCTGGTAGTGATGGTGGCACTGCTGCTGCTGTAGCTGCAGAGGAGGGGATAAATATAAACTGGGGCCCGCATCAAGGAGACGGCCCTCCAGTCACAGCCTGACTTACATCCTAATAATTAGGCCCCTTTCCAATAAAACAGGGATTTGTAGCCATGCATCTATTTTACTTGTGTTTGCCGCTTCAGTGTGGAGATGCGGGATCCTCAAGCATGAGGCTTGAGCTTTTGAGGGGATTTCTTTTCAGCCATGCTGGAAAGTGATCAGCATCATTTGCCCAATTTGCCTCCTTTGACGTTCAAACCTCAGATGAACTTTCTTTGTTCTTAGCGGAATCTGATGGAATTCACATTTTATATGTATTTATTTATTTTCAATTTACAACATCACGTCTTTATTAATACTGTAGTGATCAAATCAAAAAGTCAGTTTACGGTTCATGCACTCGTTTGGAGCACACACATCCTGAGATTTTCATGAATTTTCACACACAACACACGTATACAAATGTACACACGTACACACACTAATGTACACACGTACACACAAACGCTACTGTCTGTGATAGTGGCTAATCAATAGATTAGGCCTGCATGTTGCTGTTGCATGTTATCTTAATCCGCCTAATGTGCACTAGCTAATCTTTTTTACTCTCATACTCCCCTCCCACCCACATTACCTACTTCCCTGTGTTCTGTTCTATTTTATATCCATTCTCACATTTCATTTATTGGATACTCGTTATTTTTGCATTATCGTAAACAATGTGTTTAAAACATCAACTTCTGTAAACAGCCTGATAACAATAACTTGTTAGGTACTATACTAGAAAGTTGTGTTTCATTTTCCTCTCCTATATTTAAATTGTATTGTTTCAATATTGTGTCATCACAACTCTGGCTACCTAATTTTCATCTCACTGTAATTCATTTCACGTTGATCCATGAGCATTTTTCACACAAAAACACACACTGGGGAAGATATAGAAAAGTAGAGATAGGGAGATGGAGACAGAGTGGGAGAGAGAGAGAGAGAGAGAGAGAGAGAGAGAGAGAGAGAGAGAGAGAGAGAGAGAGAGAGAGAGAGAGAGAGAGAGAGAGAGAGAGAGAGAGAGAGAGAGAGAGAGAGAGAGAGAGAGGGAGGAGCCGGGTCGGGTGGCAGTCTAGGCAGGGGGTATCAGGCTAATTAAAGCAAGCATTTGTCAGAGATTAAGCCTTAAACAGAAAAGGTCATCTGGGCACCAGAGCGTACTGTTTCACTGCTGTGCTCTTAGGGCAGTCTAAACCTTTCCCAGCTAAATGGTAAAGATGCTATTTGCCAGAGATGGGGAGGGGTGAGGGGGGATCCAGAGCGCGAGCCGTGGTAAGAGTGACACTCGGGTCATTGGTTCTTCACTGTCCATTACACATGCTGGTCAAATCTGGCAATCGGTGTCATTTAGGGATGAAAAATAAGCGCTCCGACAAGATCAATAGATGCAGCCGTCTGTACCATCTGTGATTAATTGACTGTCACCAATTAATGACCGGCCTGTTGCAAAGCAATGCAATCATATAGGGACAATGGGAATTGTCGTAAAATGTCTATTTCTTTTATTTCAGTCTTGCTATTGCTTATTCTAGAGTGAATTTCCAGTAACAAATTCATGAACCACTTTGGTTACAATTTGAAGGTTTACAGTGGCTGTGGCTGCTGAATGGCAGGTGCTCTTTGAAGTCATTTGTGATATTGGTGAGACAAATATAGGCTTCAATGAAAGCTGGCACTGCAAAACACATCATCCACAGTTTTTTTTAGTTCAATCGAAAAATGGTTACTAATGGTTACTATTTTAATATTTGCATGTTTGTATACACACTGTAGCACAAGCCTGTAGTGTACATACATGTGAATACATTCTCATTAAACAGTGAAAACAATAAGTGAAAATGTAATGCAAATGTATAAACTTCAGCTATTTAATTATGCACATTTCCTCCGGTCCTTCCTATATAAACGTATAAACCAATTGAGCTATGAAAAAATAAGTGTGAACATGTGGTGGCCTGTGATGCATTTAATGGTCTGTTGAAAACAACCAAACAAGTATTGGTGATGTTTTCAAACTGAGATCAGTGTACAAGCGTTTTCTTCTTCTTCTTTTTTTGCAGTCAATCAATGCTAATCCTATTAGAACGGGAGAAGATCTCCTGGTTTGAGATACAATGGAGCACAGGACATGTTGGTTTAGATATGAGTAATGGCTCTGGAGGGCTTAACTGTGGTGAATGTAATTTGAAATATTTGTAGTGGAAATTATGCTTATATTAGATCGCTCTGTATTGTTATTAATTGGATCGTTTACCTGAGATGAAGGCTTGCAAAACATTACATTGCAAATTGCATTATGGGCAGGTTGAACAAATTCTGTACTTTGATGCACAAGTGTTCTGTTTGATATTGCAATACAAAAAATGGTCTCTAGGTATTGTTGTGAATTCTTTATTTTAACTGGGGGGAAAAAGGGAACCAAAGTTAAATATGTTAAGAAATTACAGTTGTATTAGGAGCACATTGACCTAGGCTATATCAACTTAGTTTTTCAAAGTGAGACCTATCATTAAGTCCCTGGCTGCTTTATGTTTTGCAACAAAAAAAAAATCACAGACAATAAAAAGGAGTCAGCTTGAAGAATAGCTATATTTGTTTACAAGATTATTTTAACCCAAATAGAAAACATATGTATGGTGCTGTATGAATGCAATTGCTATTTATTTTTATTCCTCTGGAAACGTATTTATGTTAAACTTATGCAAACTTGTTATTTTTAACATTTATTTATCCATTATTATAATCTGTGTTTGGCATGTTAATAGCACCCAATTTCCAACAATCCTCTGGATGACTGTTTCCTTCATAGATTTTTCTGGAGATTACAGCTAAAATCTGTGTTGAATTGTGCATCTTCAATGTTTTTGGGGTCTGTCAAAGTTATATGGGCTATTTGAATGTGTCGGAATAGTTTGAACATGAGAGTTAAACACCATGTTGAAAAAGTTAAATCTAAACTTTAAACATCTCGATAGGCTGCTGAAAATAGACTACACAGGAACCCTGGATAAAATGGAAAGTGAGACTACAACCCATCAGCAGAAGCTTAGCTAATACACATTGGGTGTGCTACTCAGCACTAAACAGCAAACAAAGCTAACATTTTACATTATAGATGACAGACATTTCTAAGGGTTGCTGCTGGAGACCTAAGCAGAGCTAACATGAAAATTGAAATTGGACTTACGTTCTTCAAGTGGCCAAAGTTGCTTCTGCCACATAATAACATTTTCTATGTTTTTCCTAATCATTAATTATTAATAATTTCATAATTTAGCAGGGATACTTCGCTATTTTCAATCACCCAAGTATTTGTAGTTGCAACTTGCAATGGTTGAGCGTTATATCAAGTAATTCCGTTTTAAACGTTTGTGAATTGACAGCCTTTTGGGCCTTTTGGCTTCCCGTAGATCTGAATTACGCGCGCGGCGCAGCGGTGTCCGGTGGGAAGTTTGTATCTGGGGTGAAGTGTGTTTTGTTTGTTTTGCTTTAGCTGTGTTTCCCGTCCAAGCATGGCTCTCAACTTCCAGACATCCACCCTTTCTCTGACTCTGCCAATTTCGTGTCAGATATGTCTCGGAAAGGTAACCGCAGCATTCATTATTTTTCAAATCGTTAACGTCTGTCGCCCGTTAAATGTAGTACGCTGCTGCCTAGTAACCATAATGTTGTTACGTTTGGTTTCAAGTAGCCTAGTTCACGCAGCTGACTTTAGCAACCGTTGCTAACTCAAATCGCATTGTTTTTTGAGTTAGCTTAGTTAGCTAATTGTGTTTATGTTTGTCTCGGTTTATAGGTCAAGCAGCCCGTCATTTGTGCCAACCACCACGTGTTCTGTTCATCCTGCATGGAGATGTGGTTACAGAAAGCCAGCCAGTGTCCCACCTGCAGAATCCCCATCACAGAAGAGAGCCCATGCAGAGAAATCCTCGGTGAGTAGCTTCATACGAACGAGGTGACAGGGAACAAGAGAGGAGAGGTAGTTTGAGGCTTCATCCGCTTGCAGCCTTTCACAGTTGAGTCATCATGACAACATTTTTAAAAGCGCAAAAAAATAGGAGTTTTGGATTGTGATTTAAACCTGCAGTGTGTAGAATTTTGGGTTTTATTTCCTAGCAGATTTTGTAGAAAATAATTATAATATCCATAAGTACATTTAATATAGTGCATAATAGCTGACTTTTTTTTTGGAATTATTATTTTTTCCCTTAGAAAGGGTCTCATATATGTCCATATTTCTGCATATTTTGGACCAAGGCCTAGTGCCGCCATCTTGAAAGTGTCATAGTTGGAATGTCATCAGGTGCATTGTTTAAAATTTAGAATTGTTCTTGTCCTTGAAAGCCACTGTAGCTTCTGTTATTATTCTAAAGGGTTGGGGTTACCCAGGGAGCGTTGCATTCTAGAACTTTGTAGAACTTTCTTGATGATGTCATATTACACACTGCACCTTTAAATGTCTTTATTCATTTGCCAGCTACTCGTGCACTGTATCATTGCAGTCAAACAGATCAGCATGGCATGATAAGATATGGTCACGTTGTGACATTTTGTAATTGTGATATTAATATTGGCCTTTTAGTTGTGTATTTTTGAATAGCCTGTAAGAAAATAATATTAAAGGGTAACTGCACCCCCTGTTTGAGCTACTGCACGATTTTGAAAAATGCTTTCAGACCATGGATTCTGAATTCCGTTTGAGAACCATTGTTTTTAAACATTCCGACATCAGCCGGCCGACTTTCGGGAAGGGGGGGGGCGCGGTGTCTGTGAAGGAGGGGGCTCAGGAAGATCTGAATGACATGACTTCATTGAAATATCGAGTGACACAAAGTCTAACGGCACTGTCGCTACACAGTGAGCTCATATGCCACACAGATGGGTCGTCTGAGGTGGAGGACTTTTCTTATTTTAAATTGTTGGCGGGTGTTTCTATCGTAGTGTTAGGAGACCGAGTAGCGCAAGTGAACGAGCGGCAGTGTGTGTGTGTGTGTGTGTGTGTGAGCGAGGAGAGCGAGCGGTAGCGTGTGTCAATAAAGTGAAACAATGAACGAGTCCGGGTCTGTGTGTGTCTGTGTGTGTGTTCGCGCAAGCGAGATATTGCAGACACACTGTCGGTAGAAGTGAAGGGTGTTAACCCCCGAAATAACATCCTTGGAGGGACAGTATAACAGTAGACGCTTATGGACCAGCCATGGACCTGTGAAGAGCGTGCCTGGCTTTGCGGCGACGTGATGACGTACATGGGGTCAAAAAAGTCCCATGTACGTCATTTTTCGAATCCGAAGGAAAAAGTTTTTTTCAAATCTTAGTAAAGTTCTAAAATGATTTACAATACAAAACATTTCTTGAATTGCCGATATTTAACATATTGCAATTTTTTTCAATATTAACACCAGCATATATGTGTTCCTTAACAACATAGTGATTTAATTCAGCTTCTATCTCAAAAAACAAGTAAAAGGGTGCAGTTACACTTTAAACATATTTTCCAATATTTGATGAGGTACATCTTTCAAATTTTCCCCTGGATCAAGTAAGTAATGTTTTATGCAAAATTATCCCAAACCTTAAGTAATTGATGGTGTTTTTTTCCACAGTTCTGTTTTTTTGCATAATTGGTCATTCATTTCATTCCGAGTGGTAAAAAAAAAAAAAAAAACTTGCCTCAATCTATGAAGTGAACCCTGGATAAACTAATCCCAGGATAGTTAAACTGGCTTACTTGTTTCACCAAACCAGAATAGACCATAGAGACATTGAAGGTGAGGTGATAAGTCTTAATTGCCAGATTGCCCTCATACACTGAGTTTTTGTTCTCGCTATTGTTTTACCATGGTGATGACAATGATGATCTATGAATTATCTTTCTCGGTCCGACAAATCCACAGTTAAACCTGCAGTGTGTAGAATTTTGGGTTTTATTTCCTAGCAGATTTTGTAGAAAGTAATTATAATATCCATAAGTACATTTAATTTAGTGCATAATAGCTGAATTTTTTTTTTTTAATTATTATTTTTTCTCTTAGAAAGGGTCTCATATATGTCCATATGTCTGTATATTTTGGACCAAGGCCTAGTGCCGCCATCTTGAACGTGTCATAGTTGGAATGTCATCAGGTGCATTGTTTAAAATTTAGAATTGTTCTTGTCCTTGAAGGCCACTGTAGCTTCTGTTATTATTCGAAAGGGTTGGGGTTACCCAGGGAGCGTTGCATTCTAGAACTTTGTAGAACTTTCTTGATGATGTCATATTACACACTGCACCTTTAACTTTCTTCCTAGATTTTTCGCTGGCCTGAATCTTTTGGATCACATTCCAGAATAATAACCGACAGTCTAATATGCTAACATGTAGCTCAGTCCCGGATTAATGGGCTTCAGCCTCGGGTACTTTGAATTATCCACTAGAATATTTCTTGCAGAAGTTTGGTGGCAGTGGCAGAGCTTTTATTACTGCGGTTCTGGCTTCTGTTCAGCCTAAACTTTTAACATACTGTTACTTTAATGCATTAGTTAATCTAATGGGGCACTAGAAGATAGTTTACCTTTTGATCAGAGCATTTGACTGCACACAGCACCTCACAAGTCCTGTTCTCTTTGCCCACTGCAACGTTAAAGTAATAGCAGTTTGGAGCTGTTGTAAGGCCTTCCACTTTGTGCTAAGGAAGGCTAAACATGTCCTAAACCAATGTCTTTGCTGAACAGGGATAACACTATGATATTAAACCTCTCCTCCAGCTCTGGGTTTGACAGTCAGCAAGCATTTTCACCCAAAATGTGAAATAATGTGAAGCAAGGGCCACAAGGACAGCACTTACTTCTTTTTTTTTTCACATTAAAATTAGCACAATTCTCTGCGGGTGGGCTTGGGAGTCCTGAGATAACTTTATCCTCGATTAAAAAAATCTGCGCCTCATCTTTTCATAGTTCTGTTTTTGGGGTAGCATCTCTTGACATAACTAATGTTATCAAAAATCACTTTAAAACGTGTTTTTGTTGTCAGGTCTGTAACTGTACTTGTGTGTTTCAGGAGGTACAAATGAGAGTGATCCCAGTGATAGCCCTTCTTCGAAGAAATGCCTCAGAAAAACCAGAGGAGAGTTGCTCTTACGGGAGTATGAGGTACGGGTATGTTTTCACAGCAATAACTAGCAGGTTAATCGCCACAACAACAAAAAACACAGGCTATACATGGGGTCAACACTGCTCAGTGAAATTCGACTGACACACTCAAAATATCTGGTAGAGCAGTTTATTGTTACTTATTCAATTACTAATTTACTTAAACCTCTATGAAAGCAACTACTTAAAGGTGCTCCGAGGAACTTTCCCTTTGTGTTAATTCTTGCACCCCCTTTGGACAAAAGCGGTAGTGTTTTCACTACGCCAGCTGTTGTTCCTGGGTGACCATACACATGGCAAAGGCATTAAGAAAAAATATTTTAAAAATTGCATTCTTTGCACTGATGGTCTCGTTTGCTGTTACATGTAATGATGATCAGAAGAAAAATAAGACTGTTTCAGAAATATTTGAAAGTTCCTTGTAGCACCTTTTTAAGGTTTCAGATTACAACAAAGTGTCCAGTTTTCGGGTAGTCAAAAAGGGGTTTTATTTTATTTGTTGTGGTAAGATTATAAGTATTTTGATGACGTGGTCATGGTTAAACTCTGCTTTGAGGTAAACATAATGTTTTTCTCTCCAACAGGAGGAAATTGAAGGGCTCCATAGAGAAAACGATGAGCTAAAAACAAAAAGTCAAGGTCTGGAGTCCCAGCTGAAGACTGCTTTGGATCCCTGCAGCATTAATACAGCTCAAACGGCTGACCAGAAAGTTGAGCCCTATGTCGTGGAAGAATGGACAAACAAGCTGCGAGCTGCCACCGATGTTTGTGATCAAGTCAAGCAGGACATGGACAAGCTTAAGGAGGTAAACACTGAGTAATACGTAAGATATTGCATAGTTTGAGTGTACTTTATGGAGAGGTCAGAGTACATGGTGGGATACAAAGCATTGTATTGTGCAGCTGGTTAGAGAAACGTATAACTTCTATGATGATGTCTATCATAATTGAATTCAGGTTAAATAAATGCATACAGTATTCTTTAGTTATGGTAGCTGTGTTATGCAGTATAACATACTGAAAGCCACAAACATAATAATGTGTAACATGCTCCATTTGTGTCTCACTTCACCTTCAGGCAAATAAGGCATTACGATCTCAAAATGTCGACCTTGTACAAGAGAATATGAGGTTAAAAGCAGAAGTGGTGAGCAGATCTCCTCAAAAGTAAGTTTATTTATTGTGTTATTATAACGTATAAATGCTTTTGAATCTGTCTTAGCTGCACATTTTAGGCATTTGGAACAATTGGGTAATTCTGTGTTTTTTTTCAATTAAAATGACTGAAGTTGGAGGCATTAACTGGCTGCTATGTTGCATAAGATACATTTTAAAATGATGATGATCCTTTGGAACCATTTAAAGACACAACGTGATTTGCCCCTAGGTTTGGTCGTTACACAGTGGCAGCACTGGAAGCTAAAATCCAGCAGTATGAGCGTGAGGTGGACCACTTGAAAAGGGCTCTGGATCGCAGTGACCAGTACATTGAAGAGCTGGAGTCCGGGGTCAAACCTCCAGACAAGCCACTCCTTGAGGTGCAGGAAGCGTGTGGGAGTAGCACGGCTGAGTCAGAAGCCTTGACGCAGCAACAGAAAATCGACATGATGATGAGAAGTTTGAGCGACAACGAGAGGAAGTCGATCTGCAGCAATCCAGAGGCGCAACAACTGCAGACATTTACGAGTAGTCATGGTTCCATGTTGATGCCGTCTGCGGATAACAAAGAGTTGGAGAAGATTCTGACCGAAGAGCTGAAAAACCAGGTCTTGGAAGCCACCGCCTCCTCTGACATTTTGCCCACCACTCCGTCCTCTGCCTTCCGCTCGCTCACTCTGAGAAGCCCTGGCATCCGGGAAAAGAGAGTGGCATTTAAACCAGATTCTTTTCTGAGGAAGCTTAATTTTGAAGACTTCCCCGCTGCCGGCAGTAGTAGTAGCAGCAGCAGCAGCACCACCACCACCACGGAGGACCAAGTCACCAGCCACGACAGTTTCCCCAAAGGCTTGCCTCCAAATACTGACATGGAACCCTCAAAGTCTGTCCTTTGGGGTGGTTGGCAGAGATCTGATGACCAGTCAGGTGGTCTAATTACAGAAAGCTCTGTTAAAGAGGCCACGCCCGCTATTATTTTAGGCGATGCGAGCGACGGCTTCGGTACGTCAAGCGAGGCCTTCATGCACGCAGCTTACCTGGACAAGATCTCTGAGTTGGACTCCATGATGCTGGATGGAGAGAGTTCCAGTAGCCGGGGGTCCCAGCTCTCCCTGGGTTTCTCCCCTCCCACGAGCTTGGACAACACTCTCGTCCCCGAACAAAGCTGCCTGGATGTCAAAGCCGTGATACAGTGTGACCAGAAGAACCAGCCGCCATGTGACAACGTAGATGGCCCCTTGGATGACAAAGAGGCTCCAAAGGGCTCTGCAGAGGAAAGTTGTGCCGCTCTAGATGCTGGGGAGAGCGGTGCCATCGTCCCTGTGCTCGGAGGAGGGTCCTCTCAGACAGACGAGCTGTCTTTTGATCTGCTGTTCGATTCACTGGAAGAGGATAAGGCTGCTTCCCCCGGCACTCTCAGTCCAGCAAGCCAAGACCACGATGATTCAAACCCCGACTTCAGCTGCACTAGTAAACCTGTGAACACAAGAGACAGAAACGCACAGCCAGTCAGCCAGCCAACTAAGAGAAAGTCTCGCAGTCCCTTTAACACAAGCAGTCCCACAAAACTTTCAAAGCTCATGTGACGGTTTTTAAAACTGAAAAATCGGTGTGTTCTGCACTGCGAGTGTGTTTTGGTCCAGCTTCACAGCCGAGCATTGTGGGAAATATTACCTACACATGGTTTCAGAATAAATTTTTGAATATGATGCTCGGGTGTAACTTATTGTCTGTCATTGTCATTTTGTCTGTGGTGATATTGTATAAATTAAGACCAAACATGACAGGTTTTTCGGATAGGTTTTCTTTTGAGTGGTCTACTTTTACGTCTCAATGGCAGTTCACTGCTTTTAAAGCAAGTCTTTAGAGTCGGGTGAACACTTTTGTGTGATCTATGTTATGCTAAAGTTTCTCTTTTGGTGCTGAATTCTTTTCCCCAAAAAAATTCTTTCAGCCCACTCTTCATGTCATTTCAGCAAACATGGCCCTCATGGTAATGTTTTTCGTATGACATTCAGTACTAAATACAGATGAACATGACTATCGTGAAAAACAATGATATTTGGAATAACATATTGCAATGTTTAAGAAGTGTTAAGAAAATAAAATGGTAATGCAATGAGAAGCGATGTTTGACAATTGGATTTATTTTGTGCTTTTCTACATCTATTTGACAGTGCCTTGATGACATGATACGCCTCATCTACTAATGGTTTTAGGATTTACATGAGCTACTATATTGTAACCTACTAGTATTTTACATATTAGGATTACTCATGAAATTGGGGATTAACATTTAGTGTTTTCACGAATTACTTTTTTGTGCTACTTTTCCTGATGTGAATTACATTAAGCAGTAACAATTATTAATTTGCCTCCATTAAAAATAAGAAAACTTAGCCATGCCGATATAAAAGCATGTTGTAGCTCATAAGGATACATATTGGAGACCTCACGCACAGTAATTCCACTGTAGCAAAAACCGCCTTATGTATTATGCAAATTTAACGATATCATGTATAGGCTATTTCGCATATAGCCTACCTCTAATAGCTGCATGAAATTTTAATTAGGTAATCGTTGTGGTTTGAATAAATGAAGTGTTAATTAATTGGGATTAATTAATTTAGGTGAAGACTGTGTAGGCTACAAGGTTACGCTGGTGTATTAAATCAATTTGTTTAGGGCTAATCTGGTGTTGACGGGCTTTAATGATGAGGCGTTTGCCTCATTACTTCCAAGGGTTAAGAAGAGAGAAAGTCACGACAGTGGGACCTGAACACATGTTGGCACTAAAACGCATGGCAGTTTAAAAAAGTGTTTTTTAAAGAACCCTCACAGCCCCAAGATCCATAAAACAACGTAATGAAATCAGGTGGGTAAACACCAGTCTGACGTGTAAGGCTGCTAAAATAAACGCCGTGAAATCAATGGTTTATGTCCTCTAAATGACGAATAAGGCCTAAAGGTACTACTGAGACCGGTGCCGTTCCGTAGCTGGATGGAGTGGAGTGAGCCTTTAATAACGCAGGCGTCTAGTCTCCAGATGTTACTGCCTACACTGAGCATTTTTTTTTTTTATCTGTCAGCCTGTTCACTGTTCTGGCAGTGTGTGTCTCGCGAGAGCACCCGAGCACGGGCTTGACGAGATCTGAGGCGCTCAGGTGTAAGAGCCTCTCATCCCCAGCAGTGGGAAACAGTAGACAGATAAGTGCGTCTGAGAGACTGCAGGCATCTCTGTGATCTCCCGGCTCAAGGCTGCACTCGGCGCACTACACAGCGAACAACACTGCATCATTACTGGAGAGGCAAAGGAACACTGTGTATCTATGACTATTTTCCAGCTCTTGTAGCCGTTTGCCCCTTTTTTTCTCCCCGTGCACTTTAATTGGAGAAGCTCGCCAAGATGATGTCCATGAACAGCAAACAGCCGCACTTCGCCATGCATCCCTCTTTACCCGAGCACAAGTACACCACCCTGCATTCCAGCTCGGAAGCTATAAGGAGAGCCTGTCTACAAACTCCACAGGTAAATTATCCTACTTTGACTTTGTTTGTTTTTCTTGCATGCCGCATGTAGCGCTGAAACACTGTCTGTGCGTAATAACAAGGGGCGCTCCGAGGCACATTCAGCCAAGACGCGCGCTTAATGTTTTTTTCATGTGTTCCATGCACGGAAATCGCTCGAAGAGTCTTCTGTTTGAAAGCATGCTCAGGCAAAGGCTTCAATGTTTTTGTATGAATGTTTATGACTGGCCTTTTCTAAAGGAATGGACACTCCGGCTGTGTTTTGTGTCGCCAAGAGTCCCGTCCTGAGAGTTAAATTTATTTATGTTTCCTTTTTTCCTTTCTTTTTTTCCTTCCGTCTTCCATTTATTCACTTGTCTTTTCCATTTCGCACTCCTTCATTCTCTCCTCTCTCTTCTCTCTTCGTTGCAGCTGCAGAGTAACATATTTGCGAGTCTGGATGAGACCCTGCTGGCCCGGGCGGAGGCTTTGGCAGCCGTAGACCTTGCCGTGAACCAGGCCAAGACGCACCCGTTCAAGCCCGACGCCACCTACCACACGATGAGCACGGTGCCCTGCTCGTCGGGCTCCACGGTCCCGCTGGCCCACCACCACCACCACCATCACCACCACCACCACCAGAACCTGGAGCCGCCGGACATCATGGACCACCTCGGCTCGCCGTCCCTTGCCCTCATGTCCAGCGCGCACGACGGGAGCGTTGGAGGTGGCGGCGGCGGGGGCGGCGGAGGTGGTGGCGGTGGCGGTGGCGGCGGCGGCGGCGGGCTCCTCTCCACCTCCTCCGGCCACCCGCACTCTCACTCTCACTCTCACATGCACGGCTTGGGTCACCTCTCCCACCAGGCTATGAGCATGAACTCGCCTCTCACCCACCACGGGCTCTTACCGGGCCACCACGGGATGGGTCAAGGCTGCCCAGGGATGACTAACGCCGGACTCGGTTCCATCAATGACTCGGACACAGACCCAAGGGAGCTGGAGGCTTTTGCAGAGCGCTTCAAGCAGCGGAGGATCAAGCTGGGGGTAACCCAGGCGGACGTGGGCGGCGCTCTGGCTAATCTCAAAATCCCCGGCGTCGGATCACTGAGCCAAAGTACAATTTGTCGTTTCGAGTCGTTAACTCTGTCCCACAACAACATGATTGCGCTTAAACCCATCCTGCAGGCCTGGCTGGAGGAGGCCGAGGGGGCCCAGAGGGAGAAAATGAGCAAACCGGACATTTTCAACGGAGGGGAGAAGAAGCGCAAGAGGACCTCGATAGCGGCCCCGGAAAAGAGGTCTTTGGAGGCTTACTTCACCGTACAGCCTCGGCCATCGTCCGAGAAAATAGCAGCTATAGCCGAGAAGTTGGACCTGAAAAAAAATGTGGTGCGAGTGTGGTTTTGTAACCAAAGACAGAAGCAGAAGAGGTTGAAATTTTCCGCTGCTCACTGATGGGCAAGGAAAAGAAAAACTAAAACACTAAACATAAAAAGTTGTGTGACTGAATTTGGGGACCAAGGGACACTAAGACACAATTTCAGTCTTTTGTCTCCAGCGATTTTACACGTTGCTGCACAATGGGCTTTAGATACCCATTTTACGAGGCTTCATATATCTTGTTTATTTTCACGTTTTTGGTGAATGTGAAGTATGCAAATGACAGATTACACAAATTTCGCTCAGTTGTTTCGAGGGAAAAGTTTAGCGACGTCGACATTGCCTTTTAAAAACATGTGGGAAGGGGTAAATTTGCTTGATATTATAGCGAGTTATTTTCTCCGAATAGGCCTATTATTTGAAGTATAGCCATTTACGAATTACCTCATTGAATGTTGAACTGTGTTTTTGGTTTAGATTTTTTGTCGTTGTTGGTATAGAATAATTCATGAGTCTGTTCACTTATTCATCTCTTCAATTATTCTTATGTTTAGGCTGCTATAAACTCAAATTCAGTTGCAAACTTTTATGGCTAACGAAAAATGTTTTAGGCCTGCATGGAATCCTAATTCATGGGCAGTAATTTAGCCTCTATAGGCTGTAACATCGAGAGATATATTTATTTTGAATTTGCACAAAAAGACCCTTTAGGTTTATAGATCGGTTGTGTCGAAATGGTTTTGTATATACAGACATCACTTTGTCACTTATCAGAAAGAAGGGTGAGCTCCTGTGCTTTGGAAATAAATTAAATAGGGTCTATCGACACCATTGGCATCACAAGGAAAAGTTTCCACGCACCCAGAGAGCACGGGAGCTTTGTGTGCTGTATAGGCTACTTGAGAGATCACAGTGGCAGAAAGTTTGCAGTGCAAACACTCTATGCATTGGAAAACGAATCACTGCTTATACAGTAGAGCTGTCTACCGACATACCTTATTTTGTGGATGGTGAAAGTCACTGTTAAATGCCTGTTTTCACATTGCGATCACTACGTTGTTTGTCGTGTTAATTGTTACCGAAACGTTGTGTGAGTAATATTTTACTTTGTGCACAGGTATGTTTACAAAAACTGCGGCGACATGTGCATCGTGGAAAATGTCCCACTGTCTCCTTCCCTCTCTCACAACTTCTCCACTCTCCTCTGTTGTCCTTTTACTTTCATTGCTACTATTCATCCTGTAAGCCAAATCCAACAGGGAGGTGTGTTCCAGCAATCTTCTAATAAATCGAAGAAATAATACGAGGTTTTTCTGGTTGTGATTGGGCCTATAGGCTGAATTATTAAGGTTTGATTGTAAGTATTGCTGTAATGGTTAAATGGCCTATTATTGTGGCCACAGTTCGATATAAATAGATATTTATTTTATTTTAGATGTCACGTTTGGTATGCAATGACTCAAATCGACAATTTTTCCATGGCATTTTCTACCATCGAGATAAAATTTTCATCAAACGAAATTATTCTGGGATGTCCTAAGGTTTTTTATTTTATTTATGTCTTATTTAATGTGCCTTATTTAGGAGCATCAAGCCTGGATACAACCTGTAACAAAGTTAAGGATGGTCAGATAGAAAATATTTTAGGCCTTTACCAAATTTTAACACTGAAAATTACATTTTTGCATCTTTTATATATATATATATATATATATATATATATATATATATATATATATATATATATATATATATATATATATATGCATATCTTTTTTTTTAAATGTTTAATATATTTGTGTTCCAATTTAAAAAATGGATGTAAAAAAGTTTCATGTATAATAATTATAATAGGGGAGAACGGGGTAATTTGTCACATGGGTTGGATGTCACATTCGTTATATCTCGCCGCCAGAGCGCGCTAGCTCTGAAATGTTGATATAAAAAAGGTCCAGAATTGGGATCAGAGGTCACATACATAGACTTCCTTGGAGGAAGACAGCTGCATTTCAGGTGAGAGGATGTTTTGTGTTTTTCATGTCAAATTCAAAATATTTTGCTTCTCAGTATTTTTCTTCTAGGCTTTTACACAATGGGTTTATAACAAAACACTTGTTACCCTCAGAAAGTGTGAAGGGTAAACTATAGTTTAGATTGTGGTTAGCAAGCTAATTAGTTGTCAGATGGTTGTTGGCCTTGATGCTAGCAAGAAATTCAAGTTGGGGTTGGTCGTCAAATTTTTTGGGGGGTTGGTTGTCACATGTTATCTCAAGGCTGCAGCCAGAAAAGGAACCCAATAACGAAATAAATTGTCAAGCTGTATCCTCACTGACACCCTAGAGAAGGAAAGAATAGAGCAGGAAAAGGCAGCTAGCAAGCAAAAGAAAAAAGGGAAACAAAATCAAAACAACCCAGTGCATCCCAAACTAGACCAGCTGCCAAGGCTACAGAATGTTATGTAGGCCTATTTGTCAACTTGACAATGCAATTAAACATTCAAATTTGGTTCTGCCTCCTTGCCTTCTTTTTAAGATTTTTCCCATTAAGATAACATTGTGACAAACAACCCCATAGTGTGTGACAACCGACCCCTTGATGGGGTTGGTTGTCACAATGTGTCAGAGTGTCTTTGATGGTAAATTACTTCTTCATTACAATAAGTTGGAAAAAAAGAGAGACACACATTTCTAGCCAACACCTTAAGCTTCAATTTAATGTAGGAATGGCTATTGACAGATGTTTTGGTGATGAGCAATTCTCACTAGAGTAAAAAGTGTGCCTACTTACCCCGTTCTCCCCTACTAATAATAACGTCTGAATAATAACCTACGTTAACTTTTAGTAATAACAAGAGTAGAACAGAACACGCTGGCTGATAGCTATAATTTATTTGTAATATATTTTTTTAATTAATTAATTATTTATAAGGAACTATGTTGTGTTTCAGTTGCCCTGCATTTGATTTTTTTGTTGTTGCATAGGCTATATCTAATGGGCCTAATTATAAAATAGTGATTTGTATTTCCGGAATGCTTAACTAAGATAAAGTTACCGCCTTTTGCTGTGTTGAATCAGGACGAAAAATCAACATTTAATAAAGTTCGCGAGAGTCAGAATAATTCAACAGCAACGTTAAAGCAAGAGAGACAGAGAGAGAGAGAGAGAGAGAGAGAGAGAGAGAGAGAAAGAGAGAGAGGAAATTAAATAATCTTATCTAATAATAGCCTACTTTTTTTGGTGAAATTTATACCGCTGGATTTATAAAAACACATTTTTAAATACAGGTAATGCAATATTAATCGGGTTTTGCTGGTATAAAATGCAATATTTTCAGACCGCTATCGGGGGTTTCAGAGGAAGCAGGCTGATGCAGGAAGCGGCTTCTAAAGAGCAGAGAAAGCTGCTCCTTATTGCTTAATCTAGTTTTTGGCTACATAGAAAGAAGACTGAACGATTCCTTTACGTGAGTAAACATTTTCTTTGTGTAGTAATTGTGATGTAAAGATTATTAGAAGGAATGTGTGAGGAACAGAAAGGATAGGCTATAGGCTACATTTCTTTCTATTTAGCTCCAAAGAAAACGAAACTTGATTAATTGTGTGTGTTATTGCAAAATCAAAAATTCCTGACTTTTCAACCAGTTCGACTAATTCACACTCCATAAGCCAAAGCAGGCATGTTTATCCATGATCTATCTATCTATCTATCTATCTATCTATCTATCTATCTATCTATCTATCTATCTATCTATCTATCTATCTATCTATCTATCTATCTATCTATCTATCTATCTATCTATCTATCTATCTATCTATCTATCTATCTATCTATCTATCTATCTATCTATCTATCTATCTATCTTGAGTTCAAAGTTTTCTCATCCAACACAACCTACAGAGAATAACACAACACCACTGGCAGCGAACACACTCCACGCGCGGAACCCCACGCGCCACATGGCAATAATTTCAGCACCACGAACAGCTCCGCTGGCGGATTGGGGAGTAATGCATTATTGAAAGCCTATATCAAACAGCTCTGGGGTGCTGTCTCTCTGCACAAGGGCTCTGGATGAAGTCGGACTGTCTGCCTGCACAATAGCCTCTAATATGTTAATGGCTGTAGGGGATGCCTGAGGTGCCGTCCCCAGCTGCCTCGCCTACCATATGTCAGCCCGTTGCGACAGAGTCCTCTATTAATCAGGGGCATATTTCATCAGTAACTTTACCGATATCATAACCCTTAAAGCTCTATCAATAGTGGGCCGCATCTTTGCCTGATCGTAAAAGCACTGCTTTTGCCTTGACCCGGAAAGGAGCATTTCCGTTATATTCATGTTTAGATAAATCAGGTGACTCTTGTCCCATCCAATGGATGTAATAGGTGTCCCGGTATATCGTCGTAAAAACGACCTTAAATTCCAAATTGATCACATAACAAGCAATAGCCTATACGTTTGTTATAACAATTTTAATGTAGGTTTGTATTATTATTATTATTATTATTATTATTATTATTATTATTATTATTATTATTATTATTATTATTATTATTATTATTATTATTATTATTATTATTATTAAACAATGTTTGCGATCCTATCTCCTCCCCTCCTTCCTCCTTGGTATCCTTGGGCCGCAATAGAGAAATTACGCAGCCTCGCTACCAACGGATCTCATAACTTAATTCCTTCAGGCTACTCGTCGGGAGAGTAATTAATCTATACCGTGGATGTAAATAAAAGGAAATTGGATTCCTGATAGACGAGATGAGAGAGTCTCTGACACCACGTCGCCAAAAATAATGACGTTATGGTATCGCAGGCGCTCAGATTTACGAGCGCACGACTTTTTACTATAGCTCTGAGCGGAAGGGAGTGGGCCTACCCTAATCGCAGCTGTTAGGCGCCCAGGTTAAAATGGATTGGATCATTATAATTACAACACTACGAGGTAAAAGTAGGCTATAAAACGAAAATGAACAGCGCACATATTATTAGAATATGTCTTATTCTTGTCCTTGTTTTTGACATTGTTCTACTTCTGCACTATCTCAAAAATATATATATAAATGAGGGCTTCCATCGAGGGCTCTGTTGATCTAAAAATGCGTAGGAAGGTTGGCCTTTGGACGGAAATGTCAAACCGGGGATGTGAATGGGTAGATCCCCCAGATCTGCACTCATTTCCCACTTATATTTGCTCAGTAATCCGCTGTGGCAGCCCTCCATCGCCCGGGACCGGTTTGAGAGGCGACGCTGTTGACACAGGGGTATATTTCAATCACAGAGGGTTCAGAGTCAGACGAACAACTTATTTGTCTAATAAATCCGTCATTTAGTAAGAAAAATATTTGATCTTGAGGGCCTGACCTCTTGTCATGTAGCTACTGACAGATGAACAAAATGGGTATGCCTATGCATCACGGATATGCCTGCATATCAAAAAGCACAATTTATATATACACATATTTGTATATAGGCCTAGCACACACAAACAGATGAAAATATGCCACCACACATCTTCTAACAGAATCTGCTGTTAAAAAAAATTGTGCTGGAAGACACCAACAACTTTTCTAGAGGAGAAATAGAGGAAGAAACAATTCAGATGTCCTGGCATTGAAGACGACTACTAACATATTTGGTTTGGATTGGAGGTTAATTTAGCCTATATATGAACAATTATTGAATCATGAATCCTAAAAATAAGAATATTAAACAGACTAAGCTTAAGCCCACCATCAAGAGTCATCCTTTTGTAAGGATATCTCAATCACACAATGTCTCTTTGAAAAGAAAACAGTGTACCTCACTGGCAGGATTGAAGTGTTTGAAATCGAGCATATTGGACAGTGCAACATACAGCTCTTACTTCATTAGGAAACAAATACAATCAGATAGACTGTGATAGCAGCTTAAATTAGAGTATATCATCCAAATTGGTTGAACAACTGAATTATTTTGAATTACAAATTTCACATTTTCGGTATTTGAAGAATTCTCATTAAAACAGTCCTGCCCTTCACAATCAGTTATGTTGTGCCACTTAAAGTTGTGACAAAAGCCTCTATAAAGGTGTGTAGCATACTCTATACTTCAGCCATCCAAGTTCACCATCTGGTGCACTTTTCCCTTTAACATCTTCTGTATGTGATCCTGACTATAGCAAAACGTTGAAAAAAATCTTATTGACAGGTTACTGCAATCTCCATGTTTCTCAGAGAGTCCATTGAACATACCCTTTCAAACAGTCCGAACGCTATCACTCGCCACTCTGCTGCTTTTGTTTTGGTCACCATCTATGACTTCAACATTTCTTCTCACTCTGGCTGATCTATTGGGCATTATAATCACCAACTCTGTGCAAACCAGAGCTACAACAAGCCTTTGTTTTCACTGCGGTGTTATTTAACTGTAAACAGATACTGTGAGAATGTCCATGACTGGAGCAAAAACCTGCATAACGGACTCCTCAAATGACTGCAGTGAGTGTCCGTCCTGGGAGCTGCTTGTGTTTGATGTGATGCTACAAGCCTTTTGGGCATTTAGGTTACTACAAGTAATGAAATGAAACAAACATCTTTCTGCACTGTGGGCCTATAAAATACGTAGGCTTTAACCTCTGGGCCTACATTTAACAGTGAGAAATCCTAAATATTTAAATTATCTCAACGTATGAGCTGGATCGTTGCAGTAGCCAATGTTTCACCTGATTAAAAAAAGAAAGAAAAAAGTCTACATACAGTAGCCTATCGCCACCGAAATGTCACTTTATGCTAAATCTGCCTAACCACCTAAATGTCATTTATTTCCCAAGTCCTGCTGGCTCTTCAGAACAGCCATGGCCCCGGGCAGAGTGCTCTTTGAACCCTTGTATTGAACCCATTTCCCTGTCGTCGTTACCTCACATGCTGTAGACAGCAGGAGCGCGATAAAGAGATGGCACGCGACCGGAAACAAGAGGCAGGACAACGCCATATAAGGAGATTCCATATCGATGCCAGTGTAAAGTCAAGTTGTTAACCTTTTCTGTGCTTCGTCGTCAACACAACATAGTATAGCTATAGCCTATCTGCAGTTGCAAGCGGGCTCGGATATTCTTTTTTTCTCTTGTAATTTATTATTTTATAGCCTACATTTAGGATCTGAAACAAACAAACAAACAAACAAACAAACGTTTGACAAGAAGTGCACACTAGAGAACAGAGGCTAGCATTATCGTTATAGCTGCCTATTCCCTCAGCGTTTCCCTCTATAAAGCAGAGACATGTTGTTCTTTAGTTCTTTTGTCGTGCTTCAGATTGAGCTGGTGTTGGTTTCTCAGCTGTCAATGTTCTTTTGATACCACCAATGTAGTTTATAAATCGTTTGCAACTTCAATGAGCCTCACACAGTTGGCGATGACAGGCTGAACTCTTCTCTAAGGCTATGAAGCACAGTTAGTTGAGTTTATTCTCCAATCTTATTTTTGCAAAGCAGTGTTAAAAAAAGGGGTAATAATTAATACCGTAGGCTACTGTGTCTCATCATGTCGCTGGCCTTGGTGCTGAACATAAACTGCGCAGTCCTCCTGGTGTGCGCAAAGTTGTTCGTATCGATTTGGACCGTTTGATGAAGATAAAGTATTTTTTTTCTTTATTGATTTACTTTTATAAGTTGGTATTAGAAGTCTTCTTCCGGAAAATATGATGAGATTTTTCTTTCAAATTAGTTTGGGTGAATCTCTTTATTCTAGTGTGAAAGGAAATGCCCACGTGATATTACATCACTTTAATCATCAAATACAAATTTCACAACCAGGTTGCACCGGTAGCCTGCCAAGAATGTTTTGACTTTATTTAGATTTTGAATGCTAAAGTTTTGTCTACTTCCTAAATTAACTATTATTTTGTATCTTATTGAAGTAAAGGATTTTTCTCCACCGCTGCGCCATGAATACAACTAGGCCTACATATAGGCTATAACATTGAGTTTTTCGTCCAAGAGCTCCGAGGGCATTTCACGTGGCTGAGAGAGGCAAGTTCCCCATCGGTAGCTATTGAATATCTTCCACTGTACACATGAACTTCGATAATGAGGAGGGTGTCGGCCACCGTTTGCCCGCCGCCACGCCATCAAATATTCATCACTGTTGATTAAACAGCCGGCAGCTGCCGATCGGCCTGGGTGTCAGATTTGTATCCAGCTACCTCTGTACACACCCAGCCTTAATACAATGAAATGCGACTGAAATCTTTCAAATAATATAGCGAAGTGTGTTTGTGTGTGTTGCGTGGGGATGAGGGGGATATCACTGGCACTATAACAATCTAGTGGGGCTTAAGCGGACATTAACGTGTTGTGTCTAGAAATACAGACAAGAAGAAAACTGTTAAAGGGAAAGAGAGAAAGAGAGAGAGAGAGAGAGAGAGAGAGAGAGAGAGAGAGAGAGAGAGAGAGAGAAAAAGTTACTGTGTGGCACGTTAAATATTTCATGAGTTGTTGGAGTAGAGGAAAGAGAGCCCAGGAAGGTTGGTTCAAATCATTCGCTGAACTCGGGCTGAGAAGCATGCAGGGGAAAAAATGTTGGTCCAATCACACACAAAGCTTATTGGCTGAATAGTTATCTCCTTGAATGTCATACACAAATCTAATTGTGGTCTAGTAGCATATGTGTTTGTCATTTTTCAGTCTCTCATCCCCTGCCTCCCTCTAGAGATGCAAGCTCCACTGGGCTGTGAAACTTCAGAGTCCCATGGCTCATTTAGCAAGACAACAGAAGTCTAATTGGTTGATTGATGGCTATTTGATTTATTTTGCTCCCATGACAGGGGAAGAAAAAAAAACATCACAATTTTCTCACTTGCTCCTGCTTTTGAACACACACACACACACACACACACACACACACACACACACACACACATCACTCCAAAATAACTTAACTTTTTCAAAGTGAGGAATCAAATAAAATGTCACTACTGTTGTCAAACATTGGTCCTCACAATGATATAATGCAAAAAAAGCACATTTCACTCACACATCTCAACACCATAAATAACATAATTTAAAAACAAACACCAAAGCTCCTCTCCTTCCTGAATCCTCTGAGGCATGAATTGTGGAGGATATTTATGAGAACCATGAAGACTCAGACAGCATTTAACAGCAAGCGGAAACAAGTGTCTGAGAGAGAGGGAGACGAAAAGACAGCTCAGGTTACTGGCCAATTGATCGTCTCTCTGTGATCTTATTAGCCTCTTGTTACTCAGACTGGAATATCATCCTCTGGATCCCCTTACTGGAATATCCGACTCAGTTGACACAGTTGTCAGATCAGCACCTCAACCTGAGTGTCACCAATCAACCAGCCAACACACAATAAAGATGACAAGTGCTGCACCATTGGGCATGGTGTTCATATCTCTACAAAAAAAGCCTCCTGTCTGCTCTCAAAGCTGTGATTGAGTAGAAAGTTGGATTGTCTTTAGCGTAGCTTAAAAGAATGAAAGGCCAAGCAGGTAAAAGTTTGATGTTTTCCTCAGTTCACTAGTCACTTCCTGTGACTTCCTCGGTTAACCAGGACCATCTCTCTACTTTTTTTAAGGTATTTTTTTTGGCATTTGTATGCTTTATTGATAGTGTAGAAACAGAGTTGAAATGGGGCAGAGAGGGGAGTGACATGCAGAGAACGACCGCGGGCTGGAATCGAACCCGGGTCCGCTGCTGGCCGAGGCCCATGGGGGGGGGGGAACGCCCTACCAACTGAGCTAAGGGCGCCCCGACCATCTCTCTACTAACAGCCAATACACATTTTGCTTCTGCTGCTGCCTCTCTTCACTGTTATACCACACCAAAACATTCTGTATTAATCATAATCACGCCCAAGAGACACTCAGCGAGTGCCTGCAGGATCCCATGTACGTTCCAGCTATTTCTGACACCTTTCATCAATAGCACATGTTCTGACATTGATTTGGTATGTCCTCAGCGTCCTGACTTCACACCTTGCAGGTCACACGGTGAGAAATCTGCTCTGCCTTTTATTACCCAGGGGAACTCATCGGCTCCACTGAAGACTGTTAGCTTTGACAGGTGGAGCTGGAGTCCACTTTGACAAAGTACTGATTAGCCTGTCACTCCAAATGCATGGAAAGCAGCAAACTACATGTACAAATTCATTCAGTGACTCCCTGTGAGCCAGATAGGTAGCTAGGACTCAATGCGTCACCTCGACGAGCTTGATAAATCCAGATGGCTATAGTAATTATTCTTGAGTTATCAGCACCGGTCACATTGATGCATTTGTGCCAGTGTTTCAGAGCATGGTTTTGGTGTCATTTTAGTAATTACTTGCCACTTTATTAATTAGTACGTTGTAATTAACAATGTGAATTATCCTTTTGTCCTCCAAACCTCTGCCTCGGTAAGTTTTACAGATGAAGTTGTTAGTTAAGCAAAAAGCTAAAGTTAAGATTGTTCAAGGTCCGTTTTTTTTTTAAGATATTTTTTGGCATTTTTATGCTTTATTGATAGTGTAGAGACAGAGTTGAAAATGGGGCAGAGAGGGGAGTACCATGCAGAGAACGACCGCAGGCTGGAATCGAACCCGGGTCCGCTGCTGGCCGAGGCCCATGGGGGGGACGCCCTACCAACTGAGCTAAGGGCGCCCCCCAAGGTCCGTTTGTTGACCCAGGTTTTGATTATCAGTTAATCCCTTTTTCAAGTATAAAATACAAAAATGTGCTTGTCCCTACTCCTCCAAGGTCAGAATTGTTTTAATTTTTCTGACATACCAAGGCAAATGTAACAAGTTTGTTGATAGTTATTTATGACCTCCCAAATACCTAAAACAAATCCATAAATCAATCAAAAGAGCAATGGGAGGATTGATAGATGACACAAGTAATTGTTATCTTCTCACTGTAATTTATTTGTACGTTACTCAAGTAGTTACCAACCTGAGAATAAGAAGTCATTAAAAGCAAAACATCATTAAAAAAGGCCATTTGGCACAAATATGATGAATGCAAATTTGTCAAAGATTTATTTCTGAAATTTGAATTAGAGATAAATTGATTCACATGCTCAAAAACCTGTCCAAGTCTGCCCAAGTCTGAAAAGATTTACTGAGATTTCGTAAGAATAGCATGAACTTCACCACATCCTTTACCTCAAACCTCGGTGGACCTGACTACTGTTGATACCTCCTCTCATTACCGTGATTGACTGTTGTGCAATATTATCCGTCTGGGCCCCCCTTACCCCTCACACCTACACCCTTACTAGTCACCCCGTACCACACAGTCAGGATCCAAATTTCAGCCATTTATTGACCAATGTGACAAATGCTAAGGCAGGGGGGTTGGGGAGAGGGGAAGGTGAGGAGATAAAGTATACCACTGAATAATTCACAATGAAAACACAGAAAATCAATCGTGAGGCTAAATCTGATATTAACGGCAAATTACACCGTAATGTTAGGTAGGAGGAGTTGGTGGTTACTGAGGTTACTCATTCAGTTTCTCAAACTCACTCCGGGAGCTCACCTGGCTTTTATTTTTTTATGACTTTTCAAAATAACTATGCACTGAAGTGTAATGGAGTTAGTCAGACACTTAAGAGTTGCTCACTAATTAGCGCTACATTGGATTTATAATTGGCTATCATGGGCCTTTATTGGTCAATTACCCATTCAAATCAAGTGACTCAGCCAAATGTAACAGTCCTATTATGACTCAATTAAAACAAATGCTCTCTGCGGTAGGGGGCTTGAGAGGGAGAGAGATGGGGGAGGGAGGGTGGAGGGATCCAGGTTCCCAGTATATCATCAGGTAATTAATATTTTCATTAACTCGCCCTGTGCTGAGCTGCGACCTGCCTCTGATCGTTTCATTTCCTCTCCATGGGTTCGATACTGTAGTGGCCCCATAATTAGTTTGATTTATATGTGGCTCCTGTAATGAAGGAGAGCGCTCATTCCTTTCCACTTTTCCCGAGCGCCGGAGCTCCACTCGCACTCCCCTAATGTCAGATGAATACGCAGGGCTGTAGGCCTACGCTACGCCATGAAGGGATAAGGCCTCCCTCGAACAAGACACTGAGACATGGTTTGTGAAAATAAATTCACACCAGGGGCTTTGTGGGATAGAGAGTAGGCACTTGTGTGTATCACGGAGAGGAAACATGGCTTATTAAAGATTGAAGCATCGTGATCTTTTTCTGAAATTATTGATACAGGTGTCCAAGAATTCTTAGGGATTAAGAAAAATGTAGAGAAAGAACACACTGAAAGGGAGTCGAAGGTACCAAAGGCCTCAGGGAGATCTGATCTGTTAATGGTTAATTCATGATCAATGTGAACAATAGGGTCTCTGGGTGATAAAAAAAACTCCTGCCATGCTTTTTGGATAAATGTATATCTCAGGTATGTATATTCAGCTATGACGAGTGTCATTTCTGTACCAAGTAATGTATATAATGCTGTACTGTATAGGCTACATGACTTCAGTGGCTTTAAACTCGGCAGGGTAACACTCACAGGAGTGCACATGAATGATTCCAACATTAATAATGCTCCATTGATTATTGTTCTGCTGTTTAAAGGTGAATGGCAAAGCTTTCTGAGCAGCGGGGGAGGGAAAGACCAGTGTGTCTCAGGGAAAGCCTGATTTACATTTTGGAAAGTGCACCTTATTCCCAAGGGGGTTGCCTATCGTTTTCAGTCAATACCGACTCTGAACTTTCTTTGTTGTGGAAGACTCTCCACTCCTTCACACACAGGCTGCATAATGGCTGCTTCACAATTTTTACAGCTTGTGCAATCCATGTCTGAATCCATCTACAGTGTGTTTATGTTGTGAAATCTGCATGATGAAATGGTTTATTCAGATAGAAAAACAAATCATACAAGATATTAAGGTTTTTAAATTTAATCACAACACCCAGATGTGTCCATGTATTACAGCAAAACAGGTTTACTGATTGTTTTAATTCGATAATGCAGTAAGTTTCATGGTTAGTATTCCCTCAGTAGGCTGACATTTTTTTTTGCTGATCGCAATATTCATGGGCATGCTTGGACTGCAACCTATTTCTGGCGTATTTTAGAGGCAAGCTCCCTCCTCTAAAGACATGAGCAACAGCTCTTGCCAACAACTGCCCTCCAGCTAGCTCCGCGTTAAGGAAATCTCAGTCTCAAGATTTACAGAATGGTAAACGTCAGCATAAAATACACAGCACAACACCAAAGTGTTTTCACTTGAGCCTAAAATGTTGGGTTGTAGGGACACGGCCTACAACAAATGTGCAAAAGTAAATGTGCTTTTTAAATAAATAGATGTAGTGTATCATGAGATGAGGCTAATTTACAACTTGCTTTAAATTTCTGTAACGTTCAGTCACAAATCTGATTATATGATATCAATTAGTGCATATTTACTAATGCATTGTGTCCAATTCAAAGACTGACATACAGTACTTCAATGAGTTTGGTATGCCCTACAGGACGAGACATGCATTTCTCCTTTATATTGTTTTGATGCTCTTTGGGATCGATATGCACCACCAAACAACTGAGAAATGTCAATGACAGGAAACAACATGTATTTGCTTCCCATTGGGTTGCAGGTTTCACAAGAGTCAAAGCAAAGCGGGTGGAAACATAAAGATAATCTTCAGTGCCACATAAAAAGGAGCCAAATTATCTAGCCAGACTGTCCATCTCAGCATCTCTCAGGCACATTTAGCAAGCATTGAATGCAGCTCTCTCTACCATTTCCCCTTACTCAATTATTGATGGTAATTATCATGGCCTGCTTAGTCTGCACCATAACAATATATTCTTAACAAGAGGCAAGTCACTGGGCATTCTCTCAAATTATCTTTCATTTGTAATGGGACACTTGTTTTTTCCCTCTTGACTGAAACCTCTGATTGTGCATCTCATACTTCATGTGGCCATAAAGTCAGTTGAACAAGGGAGAAAGGTAAGAGGGCATTTTAACATTTTATTAACACCAGAACAGATGGTTCATACCCGCTATATGGCCGATCTTCATGTAGACACTACTAAGTACCTGCCTGGTACTGATTGTGAATATAAATAACCAACTTACCCATCAAACATGATCTTAAATCCTTAGTTTATCAGATCATATAAATATTTGTTTAACATACAGGATGTCTCTAGAATTTAAATCCTATGGAATATATTGTATGGCTATCTCAAGGTCATGCAACACTAAAAGGAAACATTTTTAACCAGACTAATCTCAATCTTTATTTTTATTTGTATAGATTTACATGTTTTAAGTACAAGGTTACCTACGAAATTGAGTGAAAAAGTCCACCCTGGGTTTTGTACCTGTATATCCAAAGGCCATTGTGTGTCTTGTTGAACATCATTGCTCCTCAGAATAGAAAACAGTCACCCCCAAGTGCAAAATATGTCACCCCCAACAAGCCGCATGTCCCATGTATGTAAAATCACACTGTGCCCACACATGTAAACAGACACAAGTGACAAAAACTAAACAGACTTCCTCCCTCCCTGATTATGATCTCTGCCTCTTCTGTCCTCCATTTCCCCCTTCTATTCCGGCGGAAGGCCCAAGCTTTCTGCCTTCCAGCGCCGCAGGGCATGGAGCTAGCCGGCGGTGAGTTTCCATCAATTAGTGCACCCCCGCGGCCTCATGGCAGAACCCACCTTTGACTGCAGAAAGATATTGATTAGTTCAGCTGCACTGTCAGGTCTGGAGTGAGCAGGGCCGGGTGATCCAAGGCCTTCACCGGAGACAAGATCATGTCGAGTTTCTGACACATGTAAGCACACACGTATACACACACAGGCACATGCATGCAGGCAAGCATGTATACACACACACACACACACACACACACACACACACACACATACACACGCAAACACCCACACCCACACCCACACCCACACACACGCACATGAGCACACACACACACGCACACACAGACACACACACACGCACACGCGCACACACACCCCCCCACAGACACACACACACACACACACACACACACACACACACACACACACACAAACACACACACACAGCCGAACCCAAACGTGCACATTCACACGTGTACACACATACAAATGCAATGAAATGTGCTCTCTCAGATGACTGCAAGGTGAGCGAAGCAAGATAAGAGGAGAAGTCCACAAGAGTGGCTTGTCAGGAGAGTGACGGCTGGGAACTGACAAGTGCTTGTTAGTTTTTTTTCTCACCCTGGTAGAGTTCCTATGAAAACAACAAGCTGCAGAGCCTCTAGACTCACAGATAGATAGAGAGACAGGGAATATCACAAGTAAAAACCATATATGTTGGAAAAAAGCAGGTGGATATGAGGCTGAAAAACACCAACAGGAAAAACAGAAACAATACTGAATATATTTTATGTGAGCTCTAACTGCTGCTCGAGACACACATATGTCTTGGGCAAATAGATGGAGCAAATATAAGACAGGAAAGGTTTGTCACTAATGCAATGAAACAAGTGGCACCGGTATAAAGGAATAGCGTTTTCATTTTTGCAGACACTGTGGCTGCAATAAACAGATGAGAAGCAGGACATAAACCCACCTAAAAAAATCATTGTTATTAAAAGAAAACTACCTGTTAGAGAATTGCAGGCACAACGAAGATACATCTGTATTTGTGAAATCAAATAAATGTATTTCAGGCTGATTCTTGTGTACATGCTATTGGGATACTGACAAAAAACTGTGATTTCGCCATGCTGCAATTGATGGCAATACCATCAATTCCACAGGTGCTCACCTGTTTTTGTTTACATTTACACTAAATTAATTTGACATGATTGTCAGTCAAAAGCTTGGACAGATTGGGCAACTTCTCTGTTTGAATGTGCGTATGTGTGTGTGTGTGTGTGTGTCTGTCTGTCTGTCCTTTGAATATCTCGCCAACCATTCATCTAATCGCCTTCACATTTGGTGGTTGTATTGCTGAGGACCCTGGGGAGTGCAGTGCAGAGCCAGAAGTTGTTTGAATAGGCAGCTCTGTAGAAAACTATGAAGACTAGTCAAGCCAGGCAGACTTTGGTGTACATATAATGTATCCGTACTGTTATGATACTGGTGCTTGGAATGGCCAAAAAAAAGATGAAAGTGTGCCACTACAGTACAGCACGTGTGACCGCGCATCGAAATCCAAGTGGAACATACCCAACAGGTACTGCACCAGTAATGTGAAATGTCACAACAATGCCAAGATTCACAAGACGTACAAACAGAAGAGAACATGTTACAGCTCAAACAGTTACGTAATAATAGGGCAAGAAGGTGCAACGGATAGGCGCATAAAGCAATCACTTGTCGTTTATTCTTTACACGTTCTCATTGCTGTTTTGAAATATGTAGGAGGTTCTGCCTATTAGACCTAGCATGCATCAAATACAAATTCAGAGCCATAAAAACAACAAGGGAGGAAATTCGACTTGAATAAGACAGCATGGATAGGTGTAATACTGTCAACAAGAACAGTATGGATTCTACCAAAAAATCAAGGCATGCTGCTTTGTTAGGATACAAAAGTTAAATAGCCTTCATCATTATGGCTACATGATTAAAAGCAAGACCAACAGCTACTGACAACATTTAGGCCAACATCTTGTCCATGGAGGGAAACTTAAATGAGAAACTGCCCCCATTTGTATGTGTCTGAGAGTGGTGGGTTAGCTACAGTATAGGTAAGAAGTGAGACACTTGTTATTCTGCAATGACGCCATTGTGGTTATAATAGTCAGCAGTGTCGGTCAACATATGTTTCATAAAGAGCAATGGGTAAAGGGAGATGGAAGAGTGTAACTCTTCAGGAATCAGTTTTGTGCAACAGACAATGGTTTGTTCAGAGGGTTCAAATAAGGGATGGACAGTACTTAAAATGATTGGGGTGTGGAGGTCGACTAAACTGAATGGTTATCTTAATAAAAAAAAGCAAGGCCACAATAGGCATTTCCAATGGACACTCCACTTGGCTTTGAAAACTATTTAACAATGTTGAATTATACAAGTTGTTTAACCATAAAACACAAGGTGCATAAAGAATGTAGAAATGGTACCATACCATTTTACACTGAATACGTCAATGGAGCAATCATTTTCACAATGTCCACCAAATTAATTGCAAATAAAAAAATATGGCAAACATAAAAGAGCGCATCCTGTTTACCAAACATTAACCAAATTACTAACTGAGCAGTTAATGCCAACGCCAGCTCTTTGCAGATTAAGGGAAGGCTAAAACTGAATGTAAATCTGGGGGCAGATGCATTTTAAAGTTTCTGCCTTCCTTCAGCAAAGAGAAAAAATACAAAATGTAACTCTCCCGAATCCTTTTATTGACCCTCTTTTACCCACCTTTAATTTTCTCACAGTCTGTAAAGCTTTTCTGAAGTCATGTTATGCCAGTAAGTTAACTGCAATAAAAACAAAGCTCAAGAAACTGCTTCATCATTTTAAGACCGTTGCTAAGAAACTAACCCGGTCACGAAAGGATCTGCGATATAATTATTGATTAGAGACATGTTTTTGGATGTATTTAAATCATTTCCGAAATTAAACTTTTAATATGACAGAGAAAGGCAAAAAGAGTAAAAATCAATCAAATAACACTTTACCAATGCCTGAAGCATATATGAGACAATGTATGAATTAGCCCAGGACTAAAGGAGATGCTGCATCTGCACATTGTGTGTCCAAGAACTTAATCAGTATGAAAACTAAAGGTGAGGTAGCCTTCATCTGTGTGGCCTGCCTGCTGTGTGCCCTGTACCACTCTCCTCTCTACTTTATCCAAGCAGAACAAAGTTACTGAACCCCCCGCAGTTCCCTGCTCTCTGCCGGTTAAATAATCCATTTCACCTTCTTTTCATCCCCCCCTCGCTCTGCTCACACGAGCTGTCATCCTATTATGCGGAGATGCTGAGTGCTGGAGCTTTGTGTACAGAGGTTACAGGGGTTTGTCTGAAGAGAGTTCTGGTGCGTTATGCCGCTCAAGTATTGCACAACACAGATAGGAAGAAGTTGTTGCATTGCTGTCATTTTAGAATTAAGAATGATATAACAAAAATCCAGTGATAGGGCCCATTCACTGTCATGGCATCCACCACTGTCATCACCAGTTTGAGATTAGTTTTCAACTCTCCCCGAGGTTATGCATAGAGTGATCAGGAAAATGGAAACCCCTGCACATTTCAGTGCAATCTAATATAACAGCCTGGTAGTAAAAACTACCTCCGTGAAACTTGATAATGTCTTTTACGTTAACTGGACATTTTACGAGGTGTTAGTTTGTTGTACTGTTGTATTGGACTGTATTATATTGGCATATAATAGATGACTGCAGGCAACCTTATAAGTCCTTATTATTAACCAATATGCTGGTTACTATCTTGTGTAATGCTTTGGTCTATAAACATTTCAGAAAATAGTGAAAAAGGCATGTTCCAATTTCCTAAATGCCAGTTTGATACCTTCAAATGGCTTGTTTTGTTCGAAGGTTGATTATCAAAAAAGTTGCTGATTGATTTTCTGTCGACCAACAAAGTGATTCTGTACTCTATATGTATGTTATTATTGGGTTTTGTGGATTTTAAAGGCATATCTAGGGATGGACATTGCAATAGCTTCAGCAATAAATGCTGTTGTACATTATGTTCTATTGATTTATATCATATACTTGTCCCCTTACAACTAGATATTAAATGAATGAATACATTTCTATTGTTATAATGAGTCATAACATAACCAAATAAAGCAGTTATATCGTCAAATACTGAACATTTGACGTAAACCATTATTTAGCTGCAGGGCAGTTAGATTGAATAACGTTGTCCTTCAATATAATTGTGTGATTTTGAATTAGTTACCAAACATTTCCAACAACCAAGGGTTTCATTTTAATAATACATTAACTGTATGTTTTCCTATATGTCTTTGCCACTTTCTGTATACCTTTCTAATATGACATCCATTATGCTCCTCCTCTGTCAGACAATGACATTATTGTGCACGCATGTCAACACTGGGGATCATCTGTGCTGCCTGCCACTGATTTGCAGCATCAGGATGGTGTCACTTCATTGCCAAAAAAAAAAAAAATGTATACCCCTGTTCAAATTGATTGTGTCGCTTCATTGCTTTCAAGGCCAACAGGTCAAAGGAATGGTCATAATTGAGAGCAGAATTAGCGAAACCTTAAATATATGGCAGGTGATATATCATTACCCATAGACTTGACCCTGCCTGACCCTTCCCTACTCCCATGTGGGCTTATGTGCTCAGGCTGGCGTGCGCTAGACGGTGGGGCCTGCCGCCTCTCAAACAGCTAAATCAACAGCGTCTCGCCACAGCTCATGTTGGAGCGTTTTGCTTGAACGGTTTCATGAAAAACTAATCATTTGTTCATCATGGAGATCAAACACACTCAGGGTGCAATGATTAGGAAAAGCAATCTGATAAAGCTTGAAGAGTCACTAGTCCAGATATAATAATTTTGAGATTAAAAAGGCCCCCTCTCCTCTCCTCTGCCTCCTTATCATTCTCATCCTCTAGCCCCTCGCGTCGGCTCTTATACCCTCTTCAAAGTTCAAGCAGGCAAGCAACATTGTTATCTTGTTTGTAATTGCTGCTCGATTGGCTTCCGAGCGGCCAGTCTGTCTCTATTACCTGAGCATTTCGTCAAACAGAGATAACCCAACCTTATCACGACTAATTCCTAATCGTCATTCTCCTGCAGACACAACTCAAAAGACTGAATTTTCCAATTATAATAATTCAATTTCACCTTACTTATTATATCATTTCATAGCCAGACTACATTCGATTTACCTGATGCCTTTTAAAAAGCTGTCATGAATTATAGAGAACAAAGCAAACATTGCTTCTCAAGGATGATTATTAAAATGTCTAATATCTATACGCTGTCTTTAATCTTGTGTAGTAGAATTTTTCCCCTCTCACATGAAGAATGCATCCAGTAATTAGAACAGACCTTGTCGACAGGCAGGGCCACTCAGTTATATATTTCCACTTTTGAAGCAAACATGTGAAGTAAGACAGAGGTCAAAGCAATCTCCCCGCTTCTCTCTTAATAGCCTAGCTCCGACAAAAAAAAAATTATTGGGATGAGAAAGTTTTACAAAGTGACTGGAGAAAAGTGGAGTTGTTCCAAGGAAACCATTTAAAGTTGGGCGGTGTCAAGGTTCCCGGGAGATCAGAGGAGAGGAAGATGATTTTTCATGCACAGAGACTCCCTCAAGATTTAAACCAATTACCTGCAGATGCCCCTGTGTTACTTAAGCAAATAAAGTGAAAATAAATAGTGGCTACGTTATGTTGGATACACCCGCTGAACGTAATAACATTTTGTCATTTCCACAAAGTGGACCGGAATGAAATTAAAGGTCCCTGTAGTCTGTAATGAAATGTGCTGCCTCCCGACTCTAATGCATTTTGTCATCATGAGGACATATTAATGCTCTTCTCTAACTTTCTCTTGATTGATGCAAGCTTTCCAAAATAAAGACAAGCAAAAACCTTAACATCAAGGGACTCTGGCTGGATACTGCTGCACAATTCAGTTTAAGACATGAAATATGACACGAACAGCTTAAATGAAATTTGTATGAATCATATATAAACTTGATGTTCACTTTATTAGATATGGTGTTCATCTGAAATGGAATTTCAATTCAATATTACTTATAGGAATGCATTTTTCGAACTATTATGTATCCTGCTTAACTTGTCAACTACATTTTTTTATACCAATAAAGGAAAGGATTTAGGATTTTCACTTGTCGCCAGGTTGTCAAAAAGTGTAATATTGAAAAGTTTAACATTATGTGTTACTAATAGTTCTCTCAATTGACCTGTTCTGCATAAAATGGGGAAGAGACCAAGATAATAAAGACTTGGGACAGAGAGAGCTGTATGGTGCCATATCTCAATAGAATAATCTAACATACAATCAAAGTGATGCAATGTGTTATTTTAGGACAGTCCTATGAATTAAATGAAAGAGTCAGCATGCTTTTAAAACAGTTATTTTCAATGTCATCTGTTTGGTTTCGTGCTTGTAAGTTTTATTGTTTGTAAAGAAGTGTAAACATTTGTAAATCATAAAACTGTAATATACAATATATATTATTTCCTAAAGACAGGTTTGGATTCTTAGCTTTGGGTGATGTATCCACTATACCATTCAAACAGAACACTAATTATGTCTTGGATTCAGGCAATAATAATGACGTACTTGCAAGTTCATTCAACATTTCCTTTGTCTGTTGTCACAGTTTTAATTTACCACGGAGCAATAAGGCCCTTATCTCCTGTGGACGCAGCTGACTGAGGCTGGCCTCTTCACTAGAGCTGCTGTTCAGATGGACCACCGGACATCCCACTGGGACCAGGAAGGATGAAATACAGCCAGGGCCACAATGGCGTCAACAACTACAAATCCCAAAGGCTACATTATCACTCGTGCCTCTATTGCATTACCACTCATTACAAAAACCCCACCTCAGGGCAAAAACCAGCAAACACACACTGTAAACTTTGTATGTGGTGGCTACATTATCTATGTATAATTTCTTGAATTTCTTGTCCTCTGATTTTTAATGGTTGTAATTTATTGTTACTGCGAGACAAAAAAAATAAAGCCTAGTGTGTCTAATTTTAGTGTCACCCCCCAACGCTAGATTAGCAGGAGAAAGGCGAGGTCATTATCAGGTGACAGGGAGGCGTTGGTTAATCTGTGAATAATGTCAGGGGTGAGGGCGGAGTAATGTGTGAGGGAGGGTCTTTTTTTTTTGGTGGAACGGTGCTGCATAGATAGTGTCGTCTGGCAGCTCATCTATATTTTATGCTGCCACTCAGACAAATGAAACCGGAGCCACCCGGAACAAGGGGGGACCCTCTGACACATCAAAGGGACGTCCTATGGGTGGGTTTCTTATTGAACCTAGGCCTGTTCCAACCCCAACCCACATACGTAACCCCCCCCCCCCCCCCCCAAAACCCATGCCGAGAAGCTGCTGGGGCCTCATTAACCCTTAAACAGGCTTGTGAGGGGTGCGACGTATACAGGAGACTAATTACCCCACCAACACAGTGTGAAAAAAATGCTACTGCCCTGACACACAAACACAAAGTGACAACGCACACACGCATGCACACACGCACGCACATGCACACGCACATGCACACTCAGACTCACACACAGGGCTGGTAGTGGTGAAGATAACAGTGACAGAGGCGGTGGAGGCACAAGAGTGTACGGCTTAATTGAATATCAAGATCCCCTCTGTGTTTTTTTTTTTTTGGTTATGATTATCAGATTCAGAGCCTCGTTCCCCACCTCCTCTCCGCGCCCCAATCTTTGCTGTCACACAATAGCAGTGTTTCCTGATTAGCGAAATATGACAGTGATAATGAGGAGAAAGGAAAAGATGAAAGGGGAAGGGAAGAGAAGAAGGGACACCGAATGAGAGAAAAAGAGGAAGATATCAAAGAGGGGTCTAATTGAGGTAACACAGGCAGCCAAATCAGCCAACAGCCCCATTTGCATAAAAACGTTCGCAGCTTCATTTGGCCTTCTCGAACGACGCTAATGTCTTAACAAATTAATTTAGCTAATTAGGCACGCCCAGTGGAGCTCACCAGCAGATTAAGCAGATTAAACAAACAGATGCTGATTACCCCTGGGCGGGCAGAGAGGTGCATTTCTCTGGGTAGCTTTGCCGTGTGACTTCTTCTGTGCCACACGCAGTATTACAGGTCTTACACTGTGACGTGTATAATATAGACGACTGTTAGTAGGCACAGGGAATAGGCTCAGACCAAACATTATCGTGGGAACCATCAGGCACTTGTACACCTGCCGAAACCGCCTATATTCACAATCATACTGTAGAGCTTCTGTTCACAACTGCAAACATGTATACAGAAAAACTGAACCTCATATTCCTCCAATATAGGGAGATTATCTTACATATAAATATTTGATATGAAAGAATAAAGTACTTGGTGGAGATAGAGCAAGGGAGGGAAGTATTGAGTGCAATAGTGCTGCAGTCAAGCATGCTCTCTTATTAATTGAGTATTATTGGACAGCAAACTAAAGCACATCCCATGCTGAACAGACAAAGGCAGCTAGGAATGAGAAACACCTCAAAGCTTAGGGGAGTTCTCACTGTTCTCTTCATCAACTTCACTCTGCCGACAGAGACTTCAATCTTTGAATTTTGAATAATAATAAAATGTTAACTATTACTTTTGGTGCCCACTTGTTATACCACCAGATGTATCTTTTCTGTACTAGTAATGATTTCCAAATGTTTCCAGAACACCTCTCATCATCCTTCTGCAGCGGTGTGGACTTGTTGCATCAAGGGTTATATGAATGAATGGGTTTCAGATGATATTTTACATACACAGACAAGAAACTGTGGAATAAGCTTTCATCTTTGACAGCCTCACTTCTTTCCAAGATGTCGGCATTTTTTAAAAATTCTTAGATTGAATTTATACACACTTATACCATTTGTTCTCGAGCTTTAAGCAAAATGACATAAATTTAAAACAAAACAATAATGCATCCTGTAAGTCCTTAACCACTGCATACATTAATATGAATCGCTAGCACACCGATACATATACTCCCAAAGTATTCCTAATATTTCTTACCATTTCTGTTTAATATTATTTATATGCACACAGTGAATTGAACTGCAATACAGTTGCATATAGGACAGAGGCAGACGCTCAAGGGCCATATACCTGAAACCCCAAGGTTGAATGGCAACAAGAGCACATGGTTTGATCTGACTCCCATCCACTGTTTTATTACTTCTCCCCAATCTCAATGTGATGAACACATTCAGCTGGGATAAACTCAGTGTGTCTGCCCTTTTGCCTCTAACTGCCAAAACAACACACTTTACTCCCACCAGCATAACTTTGCTCGATACAAATCTCGAGCACAGACGTCATCTCCATGACATTCACACATAGGCCTACAGTGTGTATATATATATATATATATATATATATATATATTTATTTCACTCTCACTGCTGTCATCAAGCCGTCAGTCATTCCCTTCAAGTGTTTTTAATCCTCGGCCTCATCACGGTTTCCAGCCCCCAGTATCCCTCCTCCAGTCTAGTCCCCTGGTGGTGTGTTGTGTGTGACAGCTGAGCCCTCTTTGGCGGTGGTGAAATGAATAGATTATGAGCAGTAATTAGGTATACAGCAGAATCAATGTGCTCTGGGGCAAGACCTGGGGGTGGGGAAGGAGGTAGGGGGTATAGGCTAGTGGTGTGTGTGTGTGTGTGTTTGTGTGAGTGCGTGTGTGTGTGTGTGTGTGTGTGTGTGTGTGTGTGTGTGAGAGTGAGTGAGTGAGCGAAAGGGAGAGGGGAGGGAGCAGCAGGGGAGTCAGGAAGAAGCCATGGGGGGGAGGGGGATGTGGGTCTCCAAAAAGGGAGACTCTTGGCGTGACTAAGGATTACTGCTTGCTGGAGGCAGAGGATTATTCCGGTTTATTACAACATGGATCTTATTTCCATAGTTTTGTCCGATATTTTCTATTGGTTAATAATAAAAGATCTTGGTTTAAGATGAAAACCTGAGTAAAGACGTGGAGTCAAATAACCATACAGTTTGCAAACAAACCCCGAGGTTCAGTCAAACTTTTTTCCGAAGAAAAAACAAAGGTGTAATGTTAAATGGCTACCCAAACTGTTAAACCAGTCCATGTGATACTTTTGCAGGCACACTACTTTATTATTTTAGTCTGGAAGTAGCAGCGAACAACCTTCCTCCAAATTATGACATTAGATCAATTATGAATAGAAACACAGACATAACGTCTAGTTTCTCAAATGCCATTAAAATGCCTTCCTAATTTCTGTGTGCCTCTATCAGAGAAAGTGGATGTTTTGATTTGTTCTGCAGCAAAATACTTTTGCACAGCTGATGATGTTAATGATATCCGTTGGTCATGTGACCCTGCTTTGCATGTTGTAGCGGCCCCGTGAGAGTCTCTACTGTTCTTATCATACTCGTGTGCACACAGCGTTTCCCTGTGCAATTAGGGATTACCACCGAATGTTCAAGTACATTTTATCTCTGCATAAAGTGCTTTCATAATCTGACTTAAAACAGGGAAGTTTCTTGAGGAACAACAAAGGGAAAGGAGGATGATGTAGATGATGAAGTAAAGTAAAGGAGGAAGCTGGGAAGAGCGAGTGTGAGAGAGAGGGAGGGAGGGAGGGAGGGAGGGAGGGAGGGAGGGAGGGTGAGAGGTGGTGGTGTATGATGGTGTTATACCCATCCCCAGCTCCGGATATGCCCTCCAGTAATGCATCTTACTCCTTTTTTTGGTGGCAAAGTGCTGGGTGACCTGCCTGTGATCTACTCCATAATTAACATATGCTTGTTAGTCAAGGTTGGTTGGAGGCACTGCGACCCATTCACGCACACATACACGCAGACACACATGCACACATACACGCAGACACACACGCATGCACGCACGCACGCACGCACGCACGCACACACACACACACACACACATATCTGCTCCTCATACCGTTTCTCTGAGAGGAATAGGGCAGACAACTGTGAGTTATATAACACTAAGCAAAAGCACGGCCATGCGGTCTCCCATGAAAATCACCCTGTGTTCTGTCACTTTGAACACATTACCTTATGAGTTCATTTCCGCAATCACTTTCATTTTGTCCGAGATCAAACAACATTTATCCGTGCCTTGGGTGGATTTGATCAAATTTGCTCAGAAAATGACTCAGGACCACTTTAATAAGGTCATGAATATGAAGTGCTGAATGCGCACGTGTCGTATTTGTCCAATCTCTCCCAAACCTCATTTGGACATAATGAAGACATGGCCCCACTTCTGATTATTCCCTCCATTTCCCAAGGCTCTTGACCTCCCAGAGAAAAGATAAATAGAATGTCCTTAACCCATCAGGATAAGAGATGAGTAGCTGAAGTGTGTATTCCGAGCTAAATTATGCCAATTTGCTCTCCACCAGACAATCCAAAAATTGTGACCAATTGTGTTTTCATCGCTAGAACTTCGCTGTCAGGCGTTAGTTGGGTCGGAGGCTTTTATTTCAAACGTTATCTCACTTCAAATAGTACACCTGCTTCATAAAAAGCACGTATAAAGGAAAAAGTGTTGGCACTGGTCAGAATGTGGGAAAACAAGCAGACAGTAACAGAGCAAAGGGAGGGCAAAATATGTGAACATCCATGTGTGGTGCTGCAGCCACAAGCGCATCTGTACTGTTAGCATGTTTATATGTGTGTGTAAGGGGGAGGCATGCTGTCTGGTTATGTAGAGAGGTGTCTAGTGAGTGTGAGTGTGTATCTGTGTGCATGTGTGTGTGTGTGTGTGTGTTTGTGTGTGTTTGCTCTCACAGCATCTCAATGACATCAAAGCGCTGTGCAAACTGAGCCCCTGGCAGCTCTTTAGAATCCCATCTCCCCTCTCTGTTTAAAGCGGGCAAGAGAGAAAAGACCCTAACTAATAAAAGAGGTGTTATTCAAAAGAGGAATAGACTGCTCAAATGTGTGTCATGTTTGTGTATGTGGGAGTGTGTGTGTGTGTGTGTCTGAGAGGCGGAGAGAAGAAGGAGAAATGTAAGAAGGAAGGAGAGGAAAACGGGTGAAAAAGATAATAGAGGAAGATGGTAAAGAGTGGAGTTGTTCGAGAGGAAGGGAAAAAAAACGATGGCACATGGAGCAAATTGGGGAGCGAGGCAGAAGAAAAGGAAGGAGAAGTCAATGTTTCCCCAAAGCCTAGCTCTTTTCATAGTGCTCCGCATCGCTCATCTCTCCTTGTGATGCTGACACAAAAGGTGAAGCGATTGTTTGTATAATCAAACAAAAGCACAGGCCGGAAATCTCACATTTTTATCTGCTTTGTTCGGTGCCAAAGGTTGTTTCCGCTGTGCTGTCAGTGTCGGTTTTATGCGTAAACGGAGAAGGAATGAAGAGAGGAAATAAAAGAAAATGGTGGTTATCATGAATAATCCAGTCAAACACTAACCTGCATGGAAGGGAAGCCGCTCTGTGAATTACATTTTATCTTTTCTTTTCTGTATTAGAACCCAGGATGTCTGGGGGAGGGGGGGGGGATCAAGTGCCTACCTCCTTTGAGTGCAGTCGCCATTATCACCAGTTTATAATTGATTGTTTATGTCTTCGTTATGTGATATTTTCTCAATTTTTTTCGTTTTAATGGCTGCCAATCCTTTGCATGACCTGACAAGCCGAGCACGTTTAAAATGTTTCTTCTCCTTCTCCTTGAGGAGAAAAAATCGAATGCACGAGACAGGGGAAGGAGTGCAGAGGGAGAGAAAAAAGGCCAGTTCAATTGATGTTGTCAAATAAAATACTTTGTAAAAGGGGAAATAAATGCTGCAGTGAGTGGAAGATTCATGTGCTCAAATAAACTGGGAGCTTTTGAATTTTTAATTGGAGCGGCCCTAATTATGGCCATCAGACAGTACTTCTAAACACACTCGCTGCACTTTCTCTCCCCATTGCTCTTTTCCCCAGCCTCTCTCTAGTTTGGCTGAGGACGATGCGGCCTCAGTCCGGGTGTATTTTTCCATGCCATTAATATTTGATGAAAATAGGCCAGGCTGCATCAGCTGCTCATCGCCACTAAGAACATGGCCTCCATTATGAGCCCTGCGCTTCCTCTCAGCCGCTACATTAGCAAGATGACAGAATGACACAGAGCGCGCAGATGGATGAGAGGTGTGAATGCATGTGCGCACGCGGGTTAAAGTATCGCTTGTGTGTGTGTGTGTGCGAGCTTGTGTGTGTGTGTGTGTGTGTGTGTCAACCATCCCTGTCGATTGACACTATTAGATGTTGAGAAACAGTTGGGTGTGAGCTATAATTGAGCTGACACTAATAATGAAAGCAGATACTGTCTGGAGGCCCTTGGCAATATGCTAAAGATATTGATGCCCCTAATAATTCAGGGGCTCGACAGAGTGGAGGAGAAATCTTTTTCTCTCTCTCTCTCTCGCCCTCTCTTTCAATCCTGCCCAGGAAGCAGGGAAATAAGATTTAAAATGGCTCTAGAACGCAGTGAAGCCCCATCTTTTAAAGCTTTCCCTGGTTCTAGTGTTCAGCCATTATGAATCACAAACGCACAAGGACAGTATAGACAGTTGTTGGGTAAAATTGCTTCAGGTTTTATGGGAGTTATATAGTATTGTAGTTAGCTATAAGAACAACATGCTGGTCGTATTTGATTTGACAGGGCAGGTACTTGGCCTAGTCGCACACACGCACACGCACACACACACACACATTATTTTTTCTCCATGCATCATTCACTGGGGAATGTGGGAGGCCAATGTTAGGGATTGTAAGCTTGTGTTGAGCCTTAGTCAAGGACCTCCATAATGACCATCTCAACCTTGTGACTCCTGTCTGAGAGCCAGGTCCCTGGGGGTGATATCAGTGTGTGTGTGTGTGTGTGTGTGTGTGTGTGTGTGTGTGTGTGTGTGCGTGCGCGTGGACAAGGGTGGTTGATCCTATAATCTGAAGATAAGGTAAAAGGTCTAGTGGATAAGGGCAATAGTGTTGGAAAGGATGAATTTATAGGTTTGACATATCTTTTATATGGCTCTCATAAGGTTGCATTAATATTGATGTGTATAGATATATATCCTCGTCATATCTACCAAAATAATGAACGAGGAACGAGGAACATGTGTCCATTTGGTGGCCACACACACAGTTTAAATGATCTATAAACTGTGTACATCTCACTGAAACAAGTTTAACATTTTCCATGTCAGTTGGCTCATAAAATCTACAGCTTGCATTTTTCGCCTTACAGCTTTACCCATTAATCAGTTCAATTATTCACAGGGCCAGAGTCAGTCGCAGTCACAGTCATGCACTTTGGTCAAAACCATAAATGCTGCTAAAACACAAAATGACTGATTGGCAAGTTTTTTGACAGGGCTAAAAAGGGCAACTTGGAGCTGAAGCTCAGCCGTGATGCCAAATGGAAAGAGACTGTGGTAAGTAGAGTAGAAAGCACCTGTCATCTCCAGCTCTCAGGCTGCTTGATTAACATCAAATTTTAATTTTTCTCTCAGAGTTGTGCGCTGAAAGGTTGCTAGGCTTCTGCTGCACAAGCTCTCGTCTCTCTGAGTTTTTAGGTTAGAAGGCTAATGAAAACCGGGGAAAGAAATAGGATATGACGTTTGTACGTATGTGTGTGTGTGTGTGTGTGTGTGTGTGTGTGTGTGTGTGTGTGCGTGCGCGTGTTTGTATGTGTGTGTGTATACAATGTGCATGTGTGAAACAGTGAAATATGTCTACATTCAGAGCCCTTAACAGCATTCTTATATATTCTTAATGAATACATATGCCATCTAAATGAATTGCACATTTGTGAATACAATATCCATCCGTTACATACTAATAACCCAAACTTCATTAAAATAAATTCCCGTCCTCCCCTTATTTATTATCGTTCGAGTTAAACTGTATCTCACGTATAAAAATAAAAAACCCTATCTGGGGAAATAGAACACAATTACTTCAAAGGCTTATCCAAAAGCACAACACAAAGCTACATGAACGCAGGACCCCAAACAATTCTAAACGGTCGCGGTCCCAACATGGTGGCTGTAATATTTCTTAATTGGATGACAGAAATCACACGGGCCTTTTGTTAAGCTCGGTGCACCAGAAACACGCCGCGCTCCTTTCCTCTCCCACTCTCGCCCTTTCTCATTTGCATATTCATTGAGATATCAATTATTTATTCCTCACCACAATGTCTTGCTGCATTACTATGTGCCTGCATACAGTAGAACGTAGCAGCATGTGCATTTCATTGAATAATACATAGAAAAAGTGGAATAAATCAATACGTAATAATAATAATAACACCGGGATATTGTAAAAATACAGACATATATATAGATACAAAAAATATAGATAAAGAAGGATAGATGTTTAGATTTGCATTTTTAAGGTTTTGCTCTTTTTGTTTATTTGATATTCATGTTGACCACCAGAATAATTCAGGTTTCTCATCTTTTCAAGTATAAATATATTGTTTTATTTTTCAATCTCTATACAATTATATCTTAGTATATTTACTTTAATTGGTCATAAACATATTCTACTTGCCTTTATTAAATTAATTTAGTTTTGAATTCAAACAGTGATGGAGAAAATTGATGTTAAATTTCATCTTTTCAGATCACTCCCACCATTTCTCACAAACATACGCACACGCACGCACGCCCGCGCGCACACACACACACGCACACACACACACACACACACGCACGCACGCACGCACGCACGCACGCACGCACACACACACACACACACACACGCATACACACACACACGTCTTTACAGCTGAATTGCTATGCCCTAGCATGTAATATGTGTATGTTTATATTAGGAGGCATTAGGATGCATGCAAATGTAAGTATAGGACACAATATTTGAAAACCTCCCAAACAATAACCCCATAACCCCCCCCCCTCCCTAAGAGACACACTTACATTTACATGCAGTGGCCCCCTGAGAGCTGTTTTCTCATCGTATTATTATTATTATTATCATTATCATTATTATTGTAGGGAAACTATGCGATGACTAATCAAAATATAATTTCAGCAGAGTGGAGCAACTCTCACTATTACAGCTGCAGCTCAACCAACTATGACCTGAGGAAAAAAAGAAAAAAATCATGGCCTCACCAGCCAATACTCTTTCTCCTTCGAGCCAGCTTCTACACGCACACGCACGTATGCGCACACACACACACACGCACGCACGCACGCACGCACGCACGCACACAACACATACACTGCCTCACTCCCCTATAAACACACACACACACACGCACAAAGCAGCATACCATCGCCGGTTGCTGTAGCACAGAATAGATGACCGCACTTACTTTAAATGTCCCGTGAAGGAAAAGTTTTCAGATTTTTTTCTTCTCTCCTCCGCCTCCCTCAGACCTACTCCCGCTCTCAGTGCTTCGGCAAAGAGGAGAGAGGAGAGAGGAGAGAGAAAGTGTAGCCGCCATAGGCACCACGCCGTTAGCCTCTCTTATCAGATATCTATAACTAAAAAAGAAGGTGTCTCCCTACCATTTTATACATTTTCAACCCCTTGCATGCTCTTCTACCTTGCACGGACGCAGACTGTGCTCTCTGCATCTGGTTGCACAAGCACAATCAATATGGAAGGGCAGAGCTATTTTATGATTGGAGAAGTTGTTGTGTTTTTGGTGGTGAAATTCATTATTTAGTATCTGAACCTTCAGCAATTCACTATCATTTATTCATAAAGTCCCTTTTTGCCAGGAGGAAATGGATACAGCTGCAGCAACCGGGAGAGAGAGAGAGGGAGAGAGAGAGAGAGAGAGAGAGAGAGAGGGGGGGATAGAGAGAAGAAGAGTGAGAGGGGGAGAGAGAGGGAGCGAGAGAAGTAAAGAAAGGGAACGAGATGAAGAGGGAGAACAGAGTGGGAAAGTGCGAGCACGGGAGGTGGTGGATGGATTGATGATATTGATCACGCACCCTCTTGAAATAAAGGCATCGGGGGCTTTATTTCTCCAAGCGCCCCTACGTGATTGACAGATAAAGAGAGGAGATGGCTGGGAGGAGGAGCGGGCCTTGAACATCACATGCCGGCACAGAGCGATTAAAGGAGCTCTTCTGACAAGCACAGCGAGGCAGGGCTCCAGCACACTACACAGGCAGAGGGGTGGATTGTGAGGAATCACTGGAAACGATGTTTGTTTTCTTCGCAAAAAAAAAATAAATAAAAAAAGGCAGGAGAAAGAGAGCGGAGAGGGGGAGAGTTGTTAAGTGGAGGACTTGTACGTATATTTGTGTGTGTGTGTGTGTGTGTGTGTGTGTGTGTGTGTGTGTGTGTGTGTGTGTGTCTGTGTGTGTATACTGTAGGCCTATGTGTGAAACATGCTTCATGTGTAAATTTGTTCCTTAGAAGCTGCAGCTACGGACCGAACAAGTGCTGACTAATGTCGAAGCTGTTGCAACGTTCTTTGAAATTGAAAAAATAAATGTAACACCCCCCCCCCCACAAAACAGCTGCACTTTAAAAGAAACTCCATTACATTCTGTGAAAGTCTGAATCCACAGTGTGTAGTCTATAACAGAAAAGGAAAAGATATACAGTAGACTACATGAAATCATTTACCCCGCAATGTTTTCCCATGCTATGCTATGACAAGGAACTATTTCTGCACCCACAGAAAAGGAACCTCCCCCCACACCCTCTCTTCTTTCATTGTCTGTTTTGTATTCCGTTCAAAATAAAAGCAATTTGAAAATCGTTCGCCCGGTCTTGAATTATTTAGATACGACTTAGTGCAATTCTGGCGCCAGAAATTGCTGAGATCCATCTCAGTCAGGTAGTAAAGAATGAGGTGCACCTGTAGCTGCCGTGGCCTTTGGCTTCAGCGCTGCCATTGGCTGCCGTGAATTCCTCTTCTGTATGTGTTGTACATTTAAGTGTCATTTAAATAAATCCCTTTAACTTATGCAGACCAAACAATACAATGGAATATCAGGGCTTTTATTTCTAGCCTTCAATAATAATAATCAAATGAATTATAAAGAAAATAACATGGGTCTTTGTTCTAATTATCTTCAGTAGGCTATATGCTGCTAATCTTCTGATGCTGACCAGCTTGGCTTGAATGTGTGTCAATCTTGTTTTGTAATTTGATACTTGGACAAACATGAATTCATTCATTCCTCGCCATGAATCCTTTTAGCCAGGGCCGCTGCTAAGCTTTTGGGTGCCCTGAGCTGAAATTGTCAGTGATGCCCTCCCCCCCCCCCCCAAAAAAAAAAAAAAAACACCAAGAAGCGGAAATTTTTAGCCCTTGCAAGATCTCTGCGACTGCTTTTTGGCACATTTGCTGTAGTGATGAGTTTTTGCAAACAGCATTTACTAACAGAAAGAACAGCTTAACTTGTGTAAAAAGAAAAAAGTTGCCTAGTATCCTACTAACTGCCTTTGCAAAGGAATTGAGTGATAGGATCATAGACAGATTATGAGATAATGGGCCCCTGGGCTTACACTCTTAAAGGGCCCCCCACTTGTCCCTATCCAGTCAGGTATACTGCATTTTCTACACGGATACATACAATTAATGGCAAAAACATATTAAGGAAGTCAGTGTTTCCCACAGGATTTTGGGGTATTGTTGGAGGGACCCTGTACCTTGTTGGGGGGTCCGGGGGTATCAATCTGGTGCACTTTGTGAGGACATTTTAGAGATTTTTCTTAAACAGGCAGCACTCTTTACTCTGCAACTGTAAAAACAGTAGATTGGTCTGCAGACCCATGTTCTATGATGGAGGGGCCCATTTCAACAGATAAAGGGTGGATATGAACAATTTAGAATTCACACATATAAAGCTTATTTGTGTATGTGTGAGGGGGCCTTCAACCCCCTTAGACAGAGCTACTAATGCTGTTGTTTTTAACTTGCTTTTGTATTTCTCCCCTACTAGTTGAGGGGCCCATGATGATTTCTATCTTGTTACATTTTAATGAGTACTTATATTTAGGCTATTCCTTTTTGGACCCTGTTATTGACATCAGTGACTGAGCTCTTTGACTATGCAACATGAAAAGTTACTATCAGTATCTCTGGCTAAGGGCCCCCCTGAGCCCTTGGGCCCCTGGGCCTGTGCCCGGTGTGCCTGTGCAGTAATCCACCCCTGGATAGGTTACACAATTAAGAAAAAACAACGATGGGCCTGTTCATAACTAATTTATATATTTTTTGTAATGTAATGATTATCATGAACTTTTAAAAAAAAACTATTTTGGGGGGCCCCCGGACCATCTCTTTTTCCTTTTTAATTAAAAAAAAAAAAAAAAATATATATATATATATATAAAAAAAAATTTTTTTGGGGTGCCCCCCCAGGAACTTGGTGCCCTACACAGTCTGCGTACTCTGCGTATAGGGAGCGGCGGCCCTGCTTTTAGCCAAGGTGCCTGCCTGTGTCCTGCTCTCTGTTGTGGCTCCGTTGTGAGTTACAAAGTGGTTAGATGAAGGCTGCAGGCTAAACCTTTAGCATGATGCATTCTATGAGCATGTTTGAAATGCCCAAGTGTACTGAAATCAAATGACCATCATTCCAAATAAGAGCGAAACTAACGTTCAGTTTTGTTTAGTACAGTTTTTGCCAGAAGTTCTTGGTTGAAGGAATGAAGGCGAATACAAACACACAGGTCAGTACCACTTCATAGTGCCTGTACTACCACCAACCTCTTTGCTAAAGTGTCACTACGTTTTAATAGCAAAGGGGAGAAAATTATTGAATTTTCAAAGAATTGCACACACTGTAGCTTTGGAACTATTGAATGACATTTCTAACAAAATGTCCAATAGAGTCCGCTCAGCCTGCATATGTGTGAAAAGCTGCCACATTTGTGAGACAAGAAGGACTGGGTGAGTATAAGGGCGCTATGAAAGCCTGAAAAAGTGTTTTGAATTTATACACTATGAGCCATAGCTTAAATGCCAGGAAGAGTTATAATATGAGACTTACTGTATGAAATGATTATCGTTTTAAATCTCTGACTTACCCAAGATCTTGTTAGGGTTAATATTGTGAGACATGTGCATTAGAATCCAATTTGAATCCATGAGAAAAAAGTTCTTAACTTGTAGTGAATAAAATTAATCAAATGTATAACAGCAGTTAGAAAGAGGAGAAAGTGTTTCACAAAGCACATATTACAAACTGTAAGACAACAATAGCCCCACTCTGTACAAGGACTGACATGAACTAAATCTTCAATTTCAGAAGATTTAAGCAATGATTTCTGGCGTTCCGAAAACATAGTTTTGGAAAGTTTGCTCAAATCTGATTAAGTATCAGTATTATAGTGTCAATTGATTTATTTCATATGACCAACAAAACTAGAGATTCAACCTTTCAATTATCTATGGGGTTCCATTCCATGCTCATCAGACAAGCCTCAGGGTTTTATTTAGTCTCTGCTGTCATCTCATTAAAACTGCAACTTGTAACTGACAGGAGAACAGACTATTGGGTTGATGGACAGTGGACACACATTTAAAGAATTAAAACAGAATGGGTTCAAGGCAAGGGATTTGCCAGCACAAATCATTTTGGGATCTACAGTACCTTATTCTCTCTCTTTATTTTGAAGCAAAATGTCGGTACGAAGTGAAAATGTAATGTACCTCCAGCTGGGTTAGGGTTAATCCAATTTGATTAACACTTAAATAAGGATAATTAGATTGCATTGCTAGCTAGGTAATGCCTTAAAGTGTATTTTACGGATATAAATGTTTTAAAGATGCATATCAAACAGGATTCCTTTTTTCCTCTTGACAACTTAAAAGGTTATCCTTTGCACAGTGAGGTTGACTTGATAGATATTTTCTGAGTAAAATATATATTGATCAAAGACTATCGTAGCTACAGTAGATTAATAGAGCAGTCATGTGATTTTTTTTCACTCTGTCTGCATTTGGATGCTCAGGGGAGTCTGCTTGCATCTCTCTGATGTCATGGAGGCAGCAGCACAATGCTTAAAGGAAGAGGGCGTTTTAAACTAACTGTTACCTCATGAAGCTGAGATGATTTACTGCACGTCACTCCATGTAATATCAACTCTGAGTGTCACATAATTCAATTAATAACTGAAGTGGCCCCCTTGCAGAATTATAATATTGTAGTGAAACAGAAACATGGGCAACATATTTCTCTTGCTTTAAACTTTTGCAAAGAATAGTTCCACATTTCAAACTTCACTGTGTCCACAGGATACTGTTGTAACACAGAGAGTGTAAGACGGAAAGAGACCGAGAGATAGAGAGATAGAGAGAGAGAGATAGAGAGAGAGAGAGAGAGAGAGAGAGAGAGAGCGAGAGAGAGAGAGAGAGAGAGTGGACAACAAAACAACAAATCCTTTGAAGTCTCTCTTGATCTGAAGGTACTTGCATTTGGGCTATACTTTCAGTTGCGGAATTGATTGGCAACTCCAGAGCCGGTCATGTCAGCCGTCCATCAAACTGTCAAAGCACGAAAGTCTGGTTCCAAAAGCCTGTACAACTGTGCGCGGTGAGCAGCACAGGACTACCAGAGGCCAAGCGCATTAAATCGTTGGCTTCTCCTTCATTACCAGAGGGACCCAATAGCGCTGCCTGACAAAACCCCTGTGAATTCACATTCTATTCTACCTGCAGCCCAATGTGATACAATTAGGAGTTGATTATGTATAAATCAAATGATGACAGCCTGACCGCGCGGCTTGTCTGGCATGTTGTCATTCTCTTGTAGCCAATCCACTGCATTGGGAGAGTGGTAATTGATTCCCAGGCCCCCTGTGGGAATGCTGCTCCCTGTATCTTGCAAGGCACAGTTGCAAAAGTATCCCTGGCATGTGTGTAGCCTATACATCCGCGTCGTTATTTCTTTACGAACTTTGACCCCAGGAACACTTGGACCTTGGACACCTGGAGCTTGAAACGGATGGATCCTTTCACACTGTTGCACAGCTATGGTTGAATATATGGGAGAAGCACATACATGTCTCCATAAATGTTTGTGTGCATATACTTTTTGGCCTGTTAATTGATGTGTGATTGAAAAGTGTTTTCATGTGTAGTGTGTGTGTGGATGTGTGGGTTTACTGTCTGTGTGGGTGTGTATTTTTGGCCTGACTTCTTTCTGAAGCCTCTTTGAAGAATGTATGAGATGTTGAAACATTGTTTTTGTGTGCACATCCTGATGTATGTGTGTGTGTGCTGCACACTTCAAAGCCTAAAAGTGCGCATGTTAACCTTTCCCGTTTTGCTTTCTACATGAAGCACCTGCACTCACTGATATTTGACTTATAGCTTATTATTCGCTCATGATATGATATCTGATTAAACTGCTATTTTGTAGGCCTTAAACATCAAATCAAATATAGTGACTCCCGAAAAAATTTGACTATTATTATTAGCACCATGTAAGAATGTGGAATGTCATTACCAATAATTTGGATTATGTGAAACGAGTTCAAACACATAGATATCAATTACATTTTCTTTTTCAAAATCCTGAGAGAGAATTTCCCTATGTTGGCGGCTGTCTCACTGACAGCTGGAAAGAAAAGTTGGTTCGGGAAAGTTTTGATACAAATTCTAAAAAACGCAATCAGGATTTAATATCACAGGACATGTGAATCCATTTAATTTAACAATTTTGAGGAATTTAGATGATACAAATTTAAAATTAGAATTTTAAAGCTATTGGTCAACTTCTTACCCTGTTGCTCATCTACTGTATATATCCATGGCCTAAATAACTTGTGCTGAAAAACCCCAAATACCGTTTTATTAAAAGATAATATATAGAATTTATACAGAGTAAAAAATAAAAATAAGTTGTGGATTACACCTGTTAGTGTGTAAAAAGAAAAAAAAAAGAAAAAGGCGAGGTCTGAGTGCACTCCAGTTTACCAGTATGCAAGCTATGAGTGCGCTTCATTGAGGATTAGGGCCTTTAGAATCACCCATCCACAGATCTCTGCCAGTATTCCCAGTGAGACTGATTATCCGGGGCCTGTCACAGACACAGAGGATAATTACAGGGTCTCCCTTAGGTCACTGCTCTCTCCATGCCCCGCCAATGGAAATACAACTGCTGAGTGAGATGCCAAAGACCACTGGGAGGGAACACAGGTTACTCACGCACGCACTACATACACAAAAAAGTACAGATAAACATCTTTTTTCCTCCAATTCTCGTTGCTACAGTTTGTGTCTGTCTGTATTTTTCCACAACAAATCTCACATTTCTCTTCCTCCTTCCTTATCGGATATAGTTTCTCAGACATGGTTTCAGTCTCCATTAAGCTGCCCCCTCCCTCTCTCTCTCTCTCTCTTTCCACATTGATCACATTTCCCTTTCTTTTTTCTTACCCACCACTATTGTTTCCATATCTCCTGTGTCAGCTCTACCTCTCCCCCTAGTGGCATGTAGGTAACATTGCACAGTGGGAACCCAGGACACACAGCACTCACTCCTCTTCCATGATGCAGTCCACACAGATGTTAATGCCATTCCTGTTGGTGGGGCGACTGAGACACAGAAAAGATAAGCGAGAGGAGAGAGAGAGACAAAAGAAAGAGCTAGGGATAGAAAAACTCCACAAGGACAAAGTGACACTGGAAGAAATCCTAGACCTCCCCTTGTCCCCGAACCCTACAGGAACATAACACCAAAGCCCCCTTTCCTTCCAAAATAACACTGCCTGTACACTGAATCCTCTTTGAGGACTCACCACAATAGCATGTGTGTGTATGTGTGTGTGTGTGTGTGTGTGTGTGTGTGTGTGTGTCGAAAAGAACGACTAAACAAATACATTTTCCACTTTTCCTTGCCAGGTTCTGTTGATTGTGTGTAAGGCCAAAAAGCAAGCCTATATGATTTTTTGGTAACTGGATTCTTGGAGGCAGGTTTAAACATTTAAAAGGTTTTATAATTATTTTCATTCCAACTTTCTGAACTACTGTTCCTTTTGGCCAAAGGGATTGCATCACACCATGAAAGAAATGAAAGCAATGACATCACTGTTGTTCTGTTCAGCATGGCTCTCATACATAAATGATAAGGCGCAGGCTGCGCCAGGTTGGGTCATGTGGCCGCACTTGTGTTCATAGAATAGCTTTGACCCAATAGTACGTCTGGTCATCTGAGGGAAATCTAGGAAAATAAGCAGCTATCGGAAACAAGAGACAAGTAGGAGAAAGATTGGGGGCTGAAAGGCAGAAAATAAAACTAAGGCCCAACAGTGCATTAAAGCCGTGGCCATTTAATTGATAGGAAATGTGTCCTGCTCATTTTTTTTTCTTCTCTGACGAGCTCCAGAGGCATTAGCGGCATTTAGAATCACTTCAGAGCCAACCTTGTGTATCGTCCAGGGCCCCACCCTCTCACTCTGTGTGTGGCTACTTAATTATTGATGCTTATGTATTGCTGATT